>NC_057405.1:57187206-57360749 GCF_019320065.1 Cervus canadensis | reverse complement strand
GCTGAGTAATATTCCATGGTGTATATGTACCACAGCTTCCTATCCATTCATCTGCTGATGGGCATCTAGGTTGCTTCCATGTCCTGGCTATTATAAACAGTGCTGCGATGAACATTGGGGTGCACGTGTCTCTTTCAGATCTGGTTTCCTCAGTGTTGTATTGCCTGGGTCATATGGCAGTTCTATTTCCAGTTTTTTAAGAAATCTCCACACTGTTTTCCATAGTGGCTGTACTAGCTTGCATTCCAACCAACAGTGTAAGAGGGTTCCCTTTTCTCCACACCCTCTCCAGCATTTATTGCTTGTAGACTTTTGGATAGCAGCCATCCTGACTGGTGTGTATGGTACCTCGTTGTGGTTTTGATTTGCATTTCTCTGATAATGAGTGATGTTGAGCATCTTTTCTTGTGTTTGTTGGCATCTGTATGTCTTCTTTTGAGAAATGTCTGTTTAGTTCTTTGGCCCATTTTTTGATTGGGTCATTTATTTTTCTGGAATTGAGCTGCAGGAGTTGCTTGTATATTTTTGAGATTAATCCTTTGTCTGTTTCTTCATTTGCTATTATTTTCTCCCAATCTGAGGGCTGTCTTTTCACCTTACTTATAGTTTCTTTTGTAGTGCAAAAGCTTTTAAGTTTCATTAGATCCCATTTGTTTAGTTTTGCTTTTATTTCCAATATTCTGGGAGGTGGGTCATAGAGGATCTTGCTGTGATTTATGTCGGAGAGTGTTTTGCCTATGTTCTCCTCTAGGAGTTTTATAGTTTCTGGTCTTACATTTAGATCTTTAATCCATTTTGAGTTTATTTTTGTGTATGGTGTTAGAAAGTGTTCTAGTTTCATTCTTTACAAGTGGTTGACCAGTTTTCCCAGCACCACTTGTTAAAGAGGTTGTCTTTTTTCCATTGTATATCCTTGCCTCCTTTGTCAAAGATAAGGTGTCCATAGGTTCGTGGATTTATCTCTGGGCTTTCTATTCTGTTCCATTGATCTATATTTCTGTCTTTGTGCCAGTACCATACTGTCTTGATGACTGTGGCTTTGTAGTAGAGTCTGAAGTCAGGCAGGTTGATTCCCTCCAGTTCCATTCTTCTTTCTCAAGATTACTTTGGCTATTCGAGGTTTTTTGTATTTCCATACAAATTGTGAAATTATTTGGTCTAGTTCTGTGAAAAATACCGTTGGTAGCTTGATAGGGATTGCATTGAATCTATAGATTGCTTTGGGTAGAATAGCCATTTTGACAATATTGATTCTTCCAATCCATGAACACAGTATGTTTCTCCATCTGTTTGTGTCCTCTTTGATTTCTTTCATCAGTGTTTTATAGTTTTCTATGTATAGGTCTTTTGTTTCTTTAGGTAGATATACTCCTAAGTATTTTATTCTTTTTGTTGCAATGGTGAATGGTATTGTTTCCTTAATTTCTCTTTCTGTTTTTTCATTGTTAGTATATAGGAATGCAAGGGATTTCTGTGTGTTAATTTTATATCCTGCAACTTTACTATATTCATTGATTAGCTCTAGTAATTTTCTGGTAGAGTCTTTAGGGTTTTCTATGTAGAGGATCATGTCATCTGCAAACAGTGAGAGTTTCACTTCTTCTTTTCCTATCTGGATTCCTTTTACTTCTTTTTCTGCTCTGATTGCTGTGGCCAAAACTTCCAACACTATGTTGAATAGTAGTGGTGAGAGTGGGCACCCTTGTCTTGTTCCTGATTTCAGGGGAAATGCTTTCAATTTTCACCATTGAGGGTGATGCTTGCTGTGGGTTTGTCATATATAGCTTTTATTATGTTGAGGTATGTTCCTTCTATTCCTGCTTTTTGGAGAGTTTTAATCATAAATGAGTGTTGAATTTTGTCAAAGGCTTTCTCTGCATCTATTGAGATAATCATATGATTTTTATCTTTCAATTTGTTAATGTGGTGTATTACATTGATTGATTTGCGGATATTGAAGAATCCTTGCATTCCTGGGATAAGCCCACTTGGTCGTGGTGTATGATTTTTTTTAATATGTTGTTGGATTCTGTTTGCTAGAATTTTGTTAAGGATTTTTGCATCTATGTTCATCAGTGATATTGGCCTGTAGTTTTCTTTTTTTGTGGCATCTTTGTCAGGTTTTGCCCTTGTCTTTCTATTTCACAGAGTCTAGCAGGTTAACAAGACTCCTGGTTGCCATATTCCAGGTGACAGAAACCTAAAGCACCATAAGCCATTCCTGTCAAGGTAAATAAAGGAAGGAAGAAAGATAAGAAAGGAAAGAAAAGAAAGAGGAAGGAAGGAAAGTAAGAAGAAAGGAAAGAAGGGCCAGAGAGAGAGAGAGAAAAAAGAATGGTGGATGTGGTGGCCTCACGCACAGCTGGATTTAGGGGCCTACATATCATCCTTGAACTTATCGCAGTCTCCATTCCTTGGCCCTGCTTGTTTATACGTCACTTCCCATCAGTCACCCTCCACAGGCAATGAAACAGCCACTGCTGACTCCAAGACTACGTCATTCTTTACAGCTTGCGAACCTGGAAGAAGAGCACTTTCCCCAAAGGCTTTGGCAGAAGTCCCAGGGAAGGATTCAATTGGTTTGGCTTAGATCACGTGCCCACCTCCGAACCAACTACTCTCATTTCACAGCTTTGAGTGACTGCTGGGAGGAGACAGGGGTGAAAGGAGAACAGCTTATAGATTAGAAAACTGAGCCCTTGGAAGTGTTCAGAGGCTTGTCCAGGAACATAGAGCTGAGGACTCCTCTGATGGTCCAGTGGCTAAGACTCTGACCTCCCAATGCAGGAGAGCTGGGTTCAATCCCTGGTCAGGGAACTAGATCTCATGTGCCTCAACTTAGAGTTCCCATGCTGCAGCAAAGAGCCAGCTTGCTGCAATGACAACTTGGCACAGCCAAGTAAATAATTAAAAAAAAAAAAACTTTAAAAAAAAAGATCATATAGCTGAATCAAGTGGCTGAGAGAGAACTGATTCTGAATCCACAGATTCTGACCCCTAAAGAGTTCTTAACCCCCGTAAGTAACTGCTCTTGGACTTTCCTCCTAAAAATCACATTTCCAAAGCACAAGAAGTTGAACAATATTTACACAGAAACTCTTAGAAGGTTTTTAAAAGCAGATGTATAAAAGGGTTCATCAGATAGAACCACTGGATAGATGATGGATGGAGATACACACACACATATGTATTTTGAAGAAAGCCATTTTCAAAACATAGCAACATAAAGCAAGAGAAGATGGGGTGTTGCTAATTGCAGGCCTGCCAAACTTGGACTCCTCGCATGGACACACAGGCTGTCGTTGATTGGCACATGGTTTGAAGATGACGGTTCAGTGAGGGCTGGAGAGTGCTTTTCTCGTCTGGAAAGTTAAACAGTGCCCACTTCCCCGCCCCCAACCTTGTCTGCAATGATGCCTCATCTAGCAAGTCCTTTTTCCATCATGACCAACATAAAGTTAAACTCCAGTCCATCCCAGGTCTGAGTTTGTTCTAAATTAAGGGTTTCCCTAAAATCAACATGGTTTCACCAAATTAAACTACTCCTTTCTCTCGCTAGGCCACGAAGCACCGGCATGAAGGCGGCAGCTCCCACGCCAGGTCAGCAGCAAAGACCCTGTATGGAGCCTGACCTCCCTTCCTCTGCTCTCTGCTTCTCAGCCCTCAAACCCCTGTCAGCTCCAATTACTCAATCCCTTTCCTCCCTTCTCCGGCCAGCTCAGCTCACTGACAAGAGTCTTCATTTCCCACCTTCTGGTCTAAACATGAAAACATGTTAATTGAGGGTAGGGCTTTACCATCAAGACTGGGAATACTCCACTGCATAGCAAAGATCATTTCTTGGAATTATTTGCTTAAATGTTTACCAGAAACAACCATCAAGTATTCCAGATTGATTCACGAATGCAATTAATGAAAGAACTGCTAAGAGTTTCCATTTTCTGGTTTGTTTTAATCCTACTATATAAAAAAAACTTTTTTTCTGGCACCACCTCAACAAAAATCCCATCCAATGATTAAAGGAGGTAAAGATTCATAAAGCCAAAATGTTACTGGAAATTAAACCTGCCAGGGTGTATGACAAATCCAGGGCAGACACAATTCACTGAACGATGCAAAAGACATCCTAACAAAGTGGAAAGAAAGCAACCAGCGCTGCTGCCCAGCACCTCCTAATTCTGGACCATCAGGAAGACGTGCCACCAGTCCCTAACTGATCTCTCCTCTGCTGTGTGTGAGATAAAATATGTAACCAAAAATGCCTTTGCTGTCCCAGACTGAGGAATAAATAATGAACCCTGGCTTGCTAGATTATTCCACAACATTTGAAGGCTTACAAAAGAAGAAAAGAAAAACAGCTCTTGTCTGGTTTTTCCTAGTCAACTTTAATTACTGTAAGGATGGGTGCAGCAAGATAAATGTTTCCGTTTCAGTTCAGTGCTGAAAGAAACACAAGTTCTCCTGCTGCCTTTTATGTTTAAGCTCTGAGGTTCGCAGCCTATTCTTATTCACCAACTGGAAAAGATTTGTTGCAATGGCCAGTTTGATGTTTTGTGCGCAACTCCCAAAGTCCCAACTTGAAGTCCTTCTCTTCCACTTAAGGAGACATTTCATTTTTCCTTTAATTTAAAAAAAAAATGTTCTGAATGCAAAGTGACATGACAAGGACTACTAGCTTGCCTAATATAAATTCTGTGTGTGCAATGTTCTTCGGGCTGTGTCAGCAGACAAGGTCAGTTCAGCTAAACTAACCAACTGCCAAGCAGCCAGTAGGGGTGGAGGCAGTTTTAAGCACACGGCATGGGTACAAGCCAAAGTCAGACCCGAATCTAAAGTGAGGGCAACAGGCACTTGGTCTTAAAAGGGCCCGTGGAATTTAATCTTGTTAAGCAAACCCTAACTGGGCAGTTGTTCACAATGACCCAATGGAAAATCATAGAAAAATATCTCTGAGTGACCCTGTCCAGTTCAAGACCTCCTGCCTGTCTCAGCACCACCACTGGCTGGGACTGGAAACCACAGCCTGCTCTCTCTCCCACCCGGGTTCCCCAGTTATCCAAGGCTTCCTTAGGAAAACACCAGTATAAGAATTCACAAAGTGAGCACTTCTCTACAAATCCTTAATATGGTAGGAAAATTGCTCCTCTGTTTTCTAAGGGAAGCCCTGATGCTGCTGCTGCTAGGTCACTTCAGTCGTGTCCGACTCTGTGCGACCCCAAAGACGGCAGCCCACCAGGCTCCCCCGTCCCTGGGATTCTCCGGGCAAGAACACTGGAGTGGGTTGCCATTTCCTTCTCTAGCACATGAAAGTGAAGAGTGAAAGTGAAGTCGCTCAGTCATGTCTGACTCTTAGCGACCCCATGGACTGCAGCCTGCCAAGGTCCTTTGTCCATGGGATTTTCCAGGCAAGAGTACTGCAGTCGGGTGGGGAAGCCCTAGAAAGCCGTATCTAGGAACATGGTATGAATTTAGGGGTTCTTACACAGGTGGGGGGGGTGGTGAAATGGTCAACACAGACTGGGGTGGGGAAAAAAGCTTTCTCCAGGAATGTGGTATGAAACAGAGTAACTCCCAATCGTTCATTATATGAGAGATTAGTAGCGAGGTGTCACAGATAAGAGGAATCCACAGGACTCTCCTGTTTTAACTCTAGTTTGCAAAATAAATATTTTAATCCAAGTTTCTACTGGAAAATAAGATAAATCAAGTTTGGTGGAGTCCACAAGAGTGGACTAACCTAAAGGGAGGTAGTGAGAAATTCCAGGCCGGGCAAGAATCCCACATAACACAAACAGTATGATCAGTCATCACTCAAGGGCTGGCTGGAACAGCCCAAATAAAGCAGAGACTTTAGTCTGACAGCCCTATCAAAGCAGCATTTTGGCAGGTATGAATAAATGTTTTCCTGAGGAGCGAAGAGGGAGATGTAAAATCAACCCCATTCAGCCCTGAGAAGAAATCTCTCCTACTCATGCATCATAAATTTAAAATTTGTTTATATAAAAGGGGAAAATGTAAATCAATCATCTACATAACAGAGAAAACAAACTGGTAAATGACACAGTCGCTCTGACCTGGAAATTAAGTGAAAAGAATACTGACCCTCCACTTCTGAGATGAAATGGCAAGGACGTTGCCCCTTTAAACATTTCTTGCTCCGTGATTTTACTGAAGTCTCCATCATATGTTAGCTGAAGTGGGTGACTCTTTAAGTGGCCAATGGCCTTTGATTCTGTTAAGTAAATCCCATTTATTTTCACCACAGAGTCCCTTGTCGTAACTGTTTCTTCGGATTCCACTCTCTTTGCTGTAATAACCAAGGAAATGTTTTGTCAAAGCCATTTATTTTAGGATTCACCATCTTTCATTATTTTTTTTAATCCAAGAATTTATACAGTTTAAAAATTATATGTTACTTATAATTGAGTCTGGAATTGTATGGACAAAACCTCCCTGAACAGCTTTACTTAATAACAATATATCAATATTGGCTCATCTAGTGTAACAAATGCATTACACTAAGGCAAGATGTTAAATAGGGGAAACGAGGTGGGAGGTGGAGGGTATCGGAATTCTCTGTACTTCCCACTCACTTTCGCTCTAAAATGAAACCTTAAACTGCTCTAAAAAATAAAATCTATTAATTAAAAAAAATCTCCCTGAGTGCACACAAGACCTCATCACTAATTTAGGCTTGACATCATCAATTCAGCAGGTAAAAAGTAATAGATCTTAGCTCTATTAGCTTAGAGTTTTGTTGTTGTTCAGCTGTTCCATGTCTGATTCTTTGTGGCCCCATGGACTGCAGCATGCCAGGCTTTCCCTGTCTTTCACTGTAGGCAAATACTCAAATTTAGGTTTATGAACTACCTAGTCCACATAAATACCTCTGTGTCCCATAGCAATGCTTCTTCCTGAATCTGATCATGTTGGAACTTTTTCATTCAGAAACATCGAGTGTTTTCTTATGTCAGGCATTGTCCTAAGCACTTGGGGTGCATTAGTGACAGAGCAAAGATCCCTGCCCTCACAGAGCTTACATCCTTACAGTACACCTGTTTACACAACAGACAATAAGTAACAGACCATAATAAGTGAAGTATGTAAGAGGGTAGGTGCTATGGGAAAAAGCAAAAGCAGAAACATGGAGAAGGGGAAAAGGGGATTGGGATTGGGGATGGGGGCAGGGAGCAAATTTTAACAGGTGGGCATGGTAGGCAAACCCTTACTGAAGGGGAGGCATTGAGCTGTCAGATGACGAGGGAGTGTGTTTCCAGCGCAGGGAACTGGTGGTGCAGACACCCAAAGGCAGGAGTGTGTCTGGGGCCCTCAGGGGACAGCATGAGTGGGTGTGACAGGGTGGGGAGGAGAAAGGTGGTCAGCAGGAGTCAGCAGGAGCTGGCTCGCAGGGGCCCAGCAGACCATTTCCCAGCAGGGATAGAGGAGGGCACCCGAACACTTGGAAGGCTTTCTCAAGAGAAATGAGAGTTGCAAAAAAAAGATGTCTGGTCTCTGAATTGAAACATCTACTGTGTTTACAGTGGCAAGATCCTTAGATTTAAAATATAACACTGTTTTTTCATCAGCAAATTGACATGAGGAATAGCTGACCCATGATGCTGCTAGTCAACTCTAGCTGGTGATAACATATGTTTTTCAAAGGGGCAAGGAGGATGAGCTATTTCTCATACAGAAGTAGTTTTGCAAGCTTTTCCAAAAATGACTCAAGGTTTCCTTTTCTGTGCTTGAACCATCAAACCAATAAAAACCAACAATAACAAAACCACCTAGTCTGCCTCTCTGACTAAGCTCTGTGCTTTCAAAACACTGAATTTTACAGCAGAAAGGCACTTTAAAGATTGGCTAGTCTAGCCTTCATTTTTCAGATGAGAAAAATGGAGAACCCGAAAGGTGATCAGTCCAAGGTCACAGAGCAGGTTTGAGCAGAGCCAGGACATGTGTCAGGGAGAGGGCAGGCTGGGCGTTCTATCAGACTTGGGGTCGGGTACAGGCTGTGGGATGCGGGCGGCTCACTCAGCTTCTCTCCTCTTCCTCCGTGCTCCCCACATCTAGGAGACGTGGTGAGAATTAAGTGATCTGGCCTGGTAAAGTGACTTCCATAGAGCCAGCACACTCACCACCTGGAAGTCATGGTCATTATTATTCATGGAACCCGAGAATCCTGATTGCTAGTCCAAGGCTCTCTCAGCACCACACATCCTTAAAGGTCTTGAGGACTGAATTACAAGGCACATGCTTCGTTTCAGATTACAAAGCATTTTGAGCCTGTCCCTATATTTTAGCATTCGTTTCTTGCACTTGTTCGCTCCATAAATATTTATGAAGCACACGCTGCCATGTGCCAGATGCTCTGTGGCTGGTGGTCTAGGGGTGAAGTGAGAAGTCCCAGCCGCTATGGAGCTTCTGTTCTAGAGGGGAAAATGCAACCTTACTTGAAGACGGAGGAGCAGCAGCCTGTTTTCACAATGGAGGAGGGGGCGGTCAGTTAGCCTGATAGGGAAGAGCAGCCGGGGCTCACTCTTAATCCTGCCTGAGGTCCACTATTCGACGAAGCCTGAGTGATAAAGCCCGGGTCCCTCTGGCAAATACATGCAGCATGCTGTACTCATTTTGTAGTAGATCACAGATACATTTATTTCAAAAGGATTCAACAATCAGTAACCTTACCAAGAAAATAGGAACTGTCCTGTTTCAGGATATTTCTTTGGCACTTACTGCAGACTACACCCTGTTTCAGGCTCCTGGGCTTCAAACAGAGAAACCCCCTTTTCCCACTCAGTCTAGTAGGGGAAAACAGAGAGGCAGATCTGTCCAGAGAGAGATGCAGAGCAGTGTGGTCTGCGCCAGGTAAGGAGGTGTGCGCAGAGAGCCCTGAGGGGTTGGAGCTGCTCCGGGAAAGGTTACAGAGAAGGTGGAGCCTGAAAAGCATTCCAAAGGGTTAGCAGGAGGCCGCCCCACCACCACCAAAGAAAAAGTTCTGAGAAAAAGGAACAAAGGTCTGGGATGAGAGCTGGCTTCAAGTAGGTCCAAGCTGCACTGTCAAGCTGGGCCCCAGGCTTACAAGGGCCTCACACTTGGCTTAAGGCTTTGCTGTTGCCATTGTGAAATTCTAAAGAATTTTTGAACAAAGAACTCCACATTTCCTCATTTTTCACTGGGTCCAACAAATTACATAGCAGAGCCTGCATGAAGCTCAAAAACAGCAGAATGGGTAAGGGGAACTGCAAGGGTTGCATACTGCTGGTGCACGGACCAGAGGCAGGGAGTGGGTGGGCAGGCAAGAGAGGACGGAGAAGGGCCTGGAATGCGAGGCTGGGGCGGAGCTGTGCACATTGGAAGGTGAAGACTTCACCCGTGAACCACGGGTCAGTCAACTGCAGCCCCAGCAAACCTGGCCTACCTCCTGCATTTATGTAGCAGGCAAGCTGAGAATGGCTTTTATATTTTGGGGTTGATCAAAAAAAAAAAAAAAAATCAAAAGAACAGTATTTTGTAACATGTGAAAATTATATGAAACTTCAAATTTCACTGGTCTACTGTTGCTTTCCCACTGCACTGGCAGAGTTGAGAAGGCTAACCAGAAGATTCTGAGGCCCGCACGGTTTAAAATATTCACTTGCTGGCCCTTCACAGAAAAGCTTGCCAACTTCTGTGCTAGGTCACTCTTTCCCAAACTGTGTTTTCCAAAGACATAGTCCATAGCCAGGTAGGTCTGGGAAATGCTGGGCTAGAGTAAAACTAAACAGGTGACTTCACCACATGGCCTTCCCCATCCTGTAATTGCTCACGTGCATTGTAATGGAGCACGGGAGCTTTACTCCAAGGAAAAGTTGTATTTTTGCCAAAAGTGTTCCCTGGAACTCGGTTTGGCAACCACTCCATTAGGCACAGCAAGGGCGCTCTGAAGGGTTTTCAGCAAGAAGACGAAGCAATCTGACTTTTATTTGCTTCCTGATCTCTTGTCCCTTATGGCACACTGAGAGAAAGTCATCATTTTTCACAGTCCACGGGGATAGAAGGACAAGGCTGTTGCTCACAGCCATGTCTGGGTGGGTGCTCAGTGTGATCAGACTCTGATACCTCCAAGGGCCAAGGGTTCCAGTGCTGACCCACCTGCAACCCCCTAGCAACTGGAAGGTGGAGCAAGACAGGAGCGCTAGACGACCAGGGATAGGGTGAGAGGTGATAAACGCGGCGTGGCATCAGTGGGATGGAGAACACAGACTCTGGGGACATTCAGGAAGCCCATGCAGGACGCCTGTCTGGGGTGGCTAAGATAAAAGGGCTGTGAGAAGGTGGACCTGCTCGGAGGTCTCCATCTAGCTGGAATAACCAGAGCGACACGGTTACCTTCAGCCAAAAACTATCTGAACACAAGAGATTACACTGCTGGCCCCGTGAACATGACTGTACACATCTCTTCTCTCCTTTTCCTCAATCAGGAATTCCAAACCTGCCACGACACCCCCCCCGCCCTGCTGAGGGACTTGTCAGCTACTAATGACTTCAGACCAGGGGAAGGGACACACCCTCTGGCCCCATCCGTGCACACAGCAGCCTTTACAGTCTGTTTCCCAACAAAAGATACCTCTTCTTAAACAATAGGGATTCTGAGACAAGCCCAGGGAGCTCCCGTACAAAGAACAAGGAGTCCAAGCCTGGGACGTTAGAACACTTTTTAAATTGGGTGATGTGCGCTTTCAAAAAGACAATGACTTTTTACTGCCACGGTTTCCCGGGTGCTGACGCAGACTGCAGGGTTGGTGGGAATGGTGAAGAGGGCAACTGCCTACAGGGTGGATGGAAGAACCCAGAGACACGCTTCAGCCGGTGGGGAAATGTCCACCTCTTCTGGTACCTTCACACTACATGGGAACAGCTCAGCAAGCAGCCCGGTTCTCAAGTGGGAGCCAGCAAGAGTTAAATGTGTGCGGCATTTGGGCTTAGAAGCAAAAACATGGAATAAACAACAGCTCTGCCCTCCTGTTTACGAGAAGTGGCCCCGTTCCTATCTGAGTCTGACCTCACTCTGCACCGTGTGGCTGCCGAAGCCCATCCCCTCTCGACTTGGCTCCCGTAAGTACCAACCCTTTCTGATGTAACTGGTCTGATGGGGGCCGTGGTGGAGCAACATCTGAAAAGTTCCCCGATGACTCTAAAAATGCAGCTACTATTGAGAAACAGAATTCTCTCCCTTGCTTAAATCCTGCCCTGGCTTCTCACTGCAGGAAGAATAAAGCCCTGGCCGTGTCCTCCCACTGGCCTGGCCCCGAATGGCTCTGGGACCTCAGCTCCCTCCCCTTTCTGGCCACATAGGCCTTGGGGTCCACCAGCTGAACTTGTGCCCACCTACGGCCTCACTGCCCCTTCAGCCTGGGCACTGGGCTCACAGATTTCTACCTGGCTGTCTTCTTATCATTATCCACATTTCAACTCAGACACCACCTCTTCAGGGACACCTTCCAGAGTTGACACAATTCCTTCTGCCATAGTCACTCCCCATCCCAGGATCCAGCTTATCTTCTTCTTAGCACTCATCAGAGCCTAATTATCCTATATCTGGGTTTTCCTGTTTACTGTCTCTCTCCCCTTTGAGGGCAAGACTCTGTTGGCCTAAACTGGTACCTGGCAGCTAGTAGATGCTCAAAAAATAGCCAATTGCCTATTGGAAAAGAAAGAAATGGGGACAGTGAGGTAACGCAGAATGCTTAATTACATACTTCTTACAGCGTCAAGCGGCGGCCCGCACACCCAGCGCTGCCTGCCTTTTCCTTTCTCCCCGATTCTCTCTCTTCAGCTGAGTCAGGGACCACAGGGACCAGACAGGAAAGTGAGTGGCAGTGTGCTGGGGAGACCAGGAACTGCAGATCACATACCAGATCACATACCAGGGGGTGAGGGCTACTTGCATAAACAGTCATGCATCTAGAGTCCTCCGTGAGATCTTCTACATTTATGCTGGTGACTAGTTAAGAGAAAAGGCTTATATGTCAAACAAGTAGGATGCTTAGGGAGTGGCTTCTACCATAACTTCCAGGATCATTTGCAGAGTGTCTCCTCTCTGAGTGTAAACCTGCCCGCTCTTCATCAATCTTTGTCGACGGAGGGAGTGCTGGTTCTGTCAGATCCAGCTAAGGTGGATTTTCAACTTTCAGGACATGTATAATATGGTGTAATTTTAGTAATGAGAAATGTATAATATGGTGTCATATAAACGTGATACACAGTAAATTTATGATACTGAACACACATACAAGGCTGAAGTGAAATCCTTAAGACTGTCTTTAAGGATTTCACTTCAGCCTCATATGTCTAACGTTCGCTGTCTGCAATGTGCTCTGATAGTTTCCATTCTATTTTATTCTACTTTATATTGTTTTAAATGCTGGTGTGATCCACTAAATTGATTGTCACCCCACTAATGGAGCATTTGCTACAGTCTGAAAAACTCTTAGTATGCTGTGGACAAGAGGTAATTCCAATTACTGGGACATAAGAATCTGAGGTTTTTAGCTTCTCTGTTTACAGGTTTAAGATACCTGCCAACATTTCTGGGGCTGTAGGAAAAGTCCCGTTCACGTTGTGCTTCAATTTTCACATAGGATCAGAAAAGTATTTTCATGAGTGTATATTATATAAAACTTAAATATGCCTAATGAAATGAACAACTTTTGGAATTCTAATTCAGAAATTACTTCCAGGGTAGGTGAACTCACTCACTAAAAAACACTTATCCTGAGATTCTTTTTCAACCAAGTAACATTTAAAAAAAAAAACACCCTAATATTTAGGTATTCTTTATAAACACCCAGAAAAATATACGAACAATGTTTCTTAACCAGCTTTTGCACGATACTAAGTCTTAGTTAACGTAAACAATCATATAAACATAGTTCGTGTGTGTAAATTCAGGAAACACGCTTGCCCTCAGATTTTAAAGTCTATTACGTTTTAAAGGTTTTAAAGGCCTTACACTGAGTGGGAAGAAGGGTCCTGGCTGGCAGAAGAGCCCCCTGCGAGGCCGCCCTGAATAAACGCGCCCGGGCACTGCTTATCCTTCTAATCTTCGCGGGGTCCACTGGGGGTTTAGGAAAGGAATGGCAGAAATCTTCCACTGTGGCAGGAGATGCTGGAGCTTTTGGTTTCTGGAAAGAGATTTTTTAAAATGATTGGCGTGAGTTTCTGTCTTGAATGAGACTCACCACCCAGAGCTGACCCTGACACTTCCAGAGGAGTGCATGGCTTCCTGCAGGGCTTCTCCCCAGCCCCTGATGCCAGATCTCAGTCCATTAGGTATATGACACTTTTTCATTGCTTTCGTCAGTTATACCCTATTAAATACTCTACTGTCCTGCTTGGTATATTTGAAAAAAAAAAAAAAAAAGAAAGGTTTACCCATGCCAGCAAACAAATCTGTATTAAGAAACTATAAAATATGGTATAGTACATTTAACCTACTTTGCAAATCTTTGTGTTCGATCTGATTCAGTTCAGAACACACTTACTGGGCAACCAAGAATTATGTGGAATATAAATATGACCTTTATATATTTTGGACTACACAAAAGTATTTTTTAATAATATAAAATTTTAAAAAATAATTTAGGCTAATAAATCACAAAAGAGCAAGTAGTAGTCTTGGACTTATGATATGTTTTATTTTCTACATCTTAAAAATTCTAAAGGTCCATATAGTAAAAGCTATGGTTTTTCCAGTAGTCATGTACGGATGTGAAAGTTGGACCATAAAGAAGGTTGAGAACCAAAGAATTGACGCTTTTGAACTGTGGTGCTGGAGAAGAGAAGTCCCTTGGACAGCAAGGAGTCTAAACCAGTAAATCCTAAAGGAAATCAACTCTGAATATTCATTGGCAGGACTGATGCTGAAGCTCCAGTACTTTAGCCACCTGACGCAAAGAGCCAACTCACTGGAAAAGATTCTGATGCTGTGAAAGACTGAGGGCTGGAGGAGAAGGGGGCGACAGAGGATGAGATGGTTGGATGGCATCACTGACTCAATGGACATGAGTTTGAGCAAACTCCAAGCGATAGTGAAGGGCAGGGAAGCCTGGCATGCTGCAGTCCATGGGGTCACAAACAGTCAAACACAACTGAGTGACTGAACAACAACCACCATTAGAAAAGGGACATTACTGGGAAAATTCCAATTCCCTAAAGACTTAAGCATACCTGCACCAATCACTATGACACCCAGAGCACCTTCGGGTCTAACCTCCAGATGGCAGTGACCTCTGACCCAACCTGGGGCCACAACCTCACGGAGGCCTGGACTCCCACTTTTAGTATCACCTGATGGTCCCTCCTTCCTCCCACTCTATCCGGATTATCTGTTTATGAAAGAGCAATCTCATAGCAGCAAATGCTTCCAGCTCTCTAGTCAAAAAATAATCAAGTTAAAAGTTCCTGAAATCACTTACATAATAAATGAAGTTACTCTCAATCCAACAGATTAATCAACAAATTCTTTTTAAAAATCCAGTGTGACGTTCAAGTCAGATAATTTGGAGAATGGGTGAGCTCATTTATCATATGACACAACATTTCAAACACTGGTTTTCTCATATACATTAACAGGATAGACATCTACATCAGAGTTCCCTCAAGAAGTTGCTTATTTCAATAATGAAGACATTTTTCAAAAAAAATTTTACATCCTTCTGTTCATTTGCAATTGTAATCGGTTCATAAACCAGAACCACCCCTGCAAAAAAAATCAGTTTTATGACTATAGAGATACATTCTTCTAAACATAGTTAGAAAAAACAAATAATCAGCATAATAGGCAGGATGAGTCATTGACTGAAATCAATCCCACTTGCTAGTTATGTGAACTTGGGCATTCTATGAGCTTGCCCATCTATCAAATGGAGTCAGTAGCCCCCTTTTTGCACGGACACTCAAGTATAGACAAGTCCTGTTACGGAGGCTTGAGAAATGCTAGCTCCTCCCTATGTAAGCTGCTCACCCTTTATGTATTTACCATATTTGGTTCCAGGTTACTTTTAAGTCTCAAAAGCTAAGGCCCTAGACCCTGATGCAACCTTGCTGGAAAACAGAGCCTGAATCCAGAGGGGTCTATTTTGAAGGAGACAACACTCACTCATAATTTAAATATAAATTATGTTATATTTAACAGTCCTTTCACTTTTTAGTCTCCTTAATTTGCTGCAAAATATTCATAAGAATGTGACTTAAGTCATGAAACTAATAGTAACAACAAAGTTAAGAGTATGATACAGGAAAATAAGTGCTTTACATGTAATTATGAAAGATGAAATACATAAGGATAATCTCAATACTGAATGTCGATTCAAGGTTTTCTTATCTCAAAATGTCTGTACTCTGCAGGTGCCTTGAATCTGAAACAAAGACTGACAAGTCTGTATAATAGTAATACAGATCAAGTAAATGGCTGATTTTACAGATTCTTTAACTATTAGAAATGTTTGGGGGTACTAAATAAGAGATCTTATAAAACAGAAAATATGGTTTTGCAACACGAATTTCTACCCAAAGAGAATAACCCAATTATATCTGGATGGCAAGATAAATCCCTTTAACTGCTCCTTGATAAAAGGTATCATTTTCCTAGTGAAAAATTAGTCATTGTTTGTATAATAAAAATTAGTTCCATTTTACTACTGACCTTTACTAAATTATTCATCTCATTTAAACACATACCTCTCTGGACTACTTAAAATATAAAGTGATATGTGTGAGCATTTTTAATTCTCCAAGGGAAAATGAAACAAGCCACCAGTTTCTATCACTCCAGGTTCTACAAAATGTTCTTTCACCTTGTGGAGCAAAATGGCTGTTTTGGAGCACAACGGTAAAATTTTTTTCTTGTAAAATTCACTTTATTTTAAAATAAAGAGAATGTTGCAAGTGGGTTTAAATCTTCACTTAAAAACTCCACTTCCCTCAAGTTCTGTACCAAGATACTAGCCAGTGACGGGGGTACAACCAAAATACTGGGAAAGTCAGATTTTAAGATCTGTCCTGGATGAGAAGACTGCTAGGGTTCCTAAAGACCAAAAGACTATTGTCATACAACAACACAATCAAAGAAGGCAAAAATGTCTAGGACATTTAAGGCATCTGGCTGGCCTTAACTCTCATCTGAGCATGGGGGCAGGGGAGCCTTAACCAAGTTCTGACCTAGCTCCCCCAGATTACCAGCTGGGAAGGTGAAATCCCACTCTACATGAAGACTAGAAAAGGGGGTCCAAGATCTCCAACCTCAGAAAGTCGCCGTGATTTCATTTGTAAAGCCACAGCACCCACACGTGCACACCCCACCCGCCCCTCACCCCTCTTGGAAGTCTCAAAGCAAGTACATATTAAAAACTCCCCCAAGGACATAGCCTTTGGATGTGGCAATTGTGGGTGCATTTCTATTACTATGATTTTCTCCACAGGTCCTCTGGGCTCCTCTGTCACCCTCAGCATGCAACGCACTGCAGTAATGTCACCATTTGTTTCAGAAATAGTGAAAGAAAAAACACTGTTTGACATTCTCATTCTGCACTTTCTTACCCCGGATCTCCCCCAGCCCAAAGGGACACATGGGCTCCTAAGTCACTTTCTCTTTAAAATATATATTCAGTTTTGTTCTACTTGTTAAATACTATAAAAGATATGCATGCTCCCCTGGTGGCTCAGACAGTGAAGAATCTGCCTGCAATGCAGGAGACCTGGGTTCCATCCCTGGGTTGGGAAGATCCCCTTGAGGGGGGCATCGCTACCCACTCCAGTATTCTTGCCCGGAGAATCCCCAGGGTCAGAGGAGCCTGGTGGGCTACAGTCCATGGGGTTGCAAAGAGTATTAGAAATGACTGATCGACTAAGCACAGCACAAGATACGGAAACCGGCTGGAACTAATCTATGCTGTGAGAAGTCAGGACAGTGGTTACCCTGGGAAGGTGGTTTCTGGGGTGCTGGAAACTACATGTTACTTCCTTTTCAGTGCTGGTTACCTGGTATGTTGAGTTTGCATAAATTTATGAAGCTGCACTCTTATGATCTGTGTCTTTTCTATAGGTCAATAAAAGGTTTAATAAAAAGGTGTATGCTCAGTTGCTAAGTCATGTCCAACTCTTTGCAATCCCATGACTGTAGCCCACCAGATTCCTCTGTCCTTGGGATTTCCCAGGCAAGAATACTGGTGTGGGTTGCCATTTCCTTCTCCAGGGTATCTTCCTGATGCAGGGATCTAACCCACTTCTCCTGTATTGGCAGGCGGGTTCTTTACCACTGAGTCACCAGGGGAGCCCAACTTGGAGCTCAAATAACTAGGTCTTGTAAGTTTCATAAACATAAGGAGAATTCTGTTTTGACAATAGTGATGCAATAACTACCACCACACAACAGCCCCACGTCTCAGAACTGCTCTGAGAAAGGGGAGAGATGCTAAGAGAAAGTTGTTTGTGGCTCACTTACATAGCAGGTCACACACACAGTGGGTGTGTATAAATGCTCATGGCATACTACACACTGCAGTGCTTTCCCTTGACTTGATTTCCCTGGTGGCTTAGACAGTAAAGCGTCTCTTCTACAATGAGGGAGACCTGGGTTCGATCCCTGGGTCGGGAAGAGCCCCTGGAGAAGGAAATGGCAACCCACTCCAGTACTCCTGGACGGAGGAGCCTGGTAGGCTACGTTCCATGGGGTCACAGAGGGTCTGACATGACTGAGTGACTTCACTTTCTTTCCCTTGACTTATAGGATTACAGTTCCTGATAGGAACCCTGGTGAGTGAGCCAAGCCCAGTGTGCCCTGAGTGCAGGCAGCCCACTCCTGCTGAAGGCTGTGGTGGAGGCGGGGCGGGGGAGCACAGGACAGATGAGGGGGAGAAACAGACAGAGGGATCAATGTGCAAGTGTGAAGGGCTGAGAGGATTTGTTAAATGCAGGAACTGGAATGGGCTGCTCTTCCCAGGTCCCTCTTCCCTGCCTGACTGCTGGTTGAGGAATTATCAAAAGGCAAACCAGCCTGAGAACATGTCCCAGATCAAAAAAGGGCTGAAATTCAATTGCTGAGATCTTAACAAATTCAGCAACTGCATCCTTAAGGGACTCAAGTAGGCACCACCCCTCCCCCACCCTCCAGGGGTCAGTACTCCCTTCCCTTTCCCTGGGCTCCCATTGCCCCAGATCTCCTTCCTGCTTGTTAATTTAGTGGTTGCAGCACCAAAGAATTCTTTAAAAGGTGATGTGGAAAGGGGCAAAGAAAGTGGAAGGGGAGGTAATTATGAGGTCACTTTCAGAGTTTTTTTTTTTTTTTTTTTTTTTTGACTAAGAGCTCCAAGGTTTCTTGTTTGAAAGGAAATATGCCCAAAAACCTTTACATAATTCAGTATAAGAAAAAAAATTTTTTTCAAACTAACAGAGTTACTCTTCTCCTGCTTTGACTTTGCACATAGCACCCAATCATTCTACAGTAAAGGAATTTAATTGCAGTGACCTTAAACAGGGGCAATTGCCAACATTCTCTCTGCTTAACAGGGACCAAGTGAACTCTAGGAACTGAGATTTGTAGGAAAGAGTAGGCCCAAATTGAGTGAGTCCCCCAAAATTACAGCAATATTAAAAACAAATCATAGGAGTCAAATGGCAGAACTGTAGAATGGAGAACCACTTAGCAACACAGCAGACTGACTACTCAAGGGGCCCTCTTGCTGTAGCTGCTTCAAAAACAGGTGGTTTCCAAGGCTGTAGGTGCAAGAAGACATGTGCCAACAATGGTTGACAAAGTACTTATTGCACATTGGTTCATGCTTGCTAATTTGGTATCTTATTTTTTGTCATCTGCAATATAAGAACAAGTACAGTCTTCCTCACAGAGGCATTTTGATGAGTATTTGGGAATAAAAGATGCATTTTGAAACAACTGGGGTCATTCGGATATGAACTGTACATTAAATAGCTACTGAATAATGTTAACTTTCTGTGCTTTGATGATAGCATTGTGGTTGTATGGGAGGCTGTCCCTATTTATATGAGATGCACACTTAAATTTTTGTGGATGAAGTCTTATAAGGACTGCAACTTCCTTTAAAATAGTTCACCAATGACAAACATGCATACGCACAAACATACATTCACAAGCATGCAGACATAAACAGCAATAAAAATTGAGAAGCTGCTTGACGGACATTCTAATTCTGGGAAAGTCTAAGGAACTGGTATCACCAGGTACTGAAATATCTGAAATATTTGCCTGAAAAAATGCATCTGAAATAAGGAGAATTGGCTGAAAGTCTAGGTAACTGCTTCCCTCCCAGCTGCAGGCAGTCAGGCTACTGAACCCAGGAACAGATGGGAGGTTTGTCCTTCAGAGAGGGTAAAACAGTGTCTCTGGCTAACCAGGCACTGTTGAGGGTCAGGGTACTTAATGTAAACATAGATATTAATTGGATGTTTATGCACTGAATAGTAGGCATTCGTACCTTCTTCCTCTTGGCTCCTGGGAGTTGGTCTACGGTCAGGCCACTCAAGATGACTGTTCTCTACGTCCCCTGCCAGAATAGCATCTATCTTACCTGCACTCCACTCACACGACAAACCTTCCTACCTACTTGCTCCCTCCAAGCTGGTGACCTTTCTAATCTTTAGATCAGAATATCTCCACCTGATAGCTTATCAAACTGGCAGTGATGGGCATGCCCCTTTGCTAGTTTCCCTGGTAACTAACGAGCCTGGGCTTTCCCAGATGGCGCTGGTGGTAAAGAACCTGCCTGCCGGTGCAGGAGATGCGGGTTTGATTCCTTGGTTGGGAAGATCCCTTGGAGGAGGGCATGGCAACCCACTCCAGTATTCTTGCCTGGAGAATCCCATGGACAGAGGAGCCTGGTGGGCTACAGTCCATGGAGTCACAAACAGTCGGACATGACTGAAGCAACTCAGTGCGCACGCAATGAGCCAGGGAAACTGCCCCCTATAACTGATGTCTTTGTTTGGGCTCTTTCTTTGGTATAAAAGGCTGGACAACTACAGCCCAATAGTCAGCACTCAGTCTTTATCCTCCAAGAAAAACTTAACAGAAAACTGACTAGCTTACAAGGAAAGCCCTAAACAGATATGTTGTTGGGGGTTTTATAAACAACAAAGCCCAGTCAAACCCTGCTAAATGTAGGTTTAGGTAGGTATCAGCTAAGGATTGACCAACCCGTTCCACATGCTTCTACTCTCAAGCCAAATAAGAACAGCCAAATATAAGCCAAAATATAAGAACAGCCAAATAAGCAGCATGAGCTATCAGAGGAGAATCTCTGATAAGAAAAAAGAGAGACCAAGACAAATATAAAACTGCAACAGAGACACAGAGGAAAAGACGGCCATCTATAAGCCAAGGAGAAAAGCTTCAAGAAAGCACCAGCGCTGCCCCCTTGATCTTGGCCTTCTAATCTCCAAAACTGTGAGAAAATAAATTTCAGTTGTTGAAGACACACATATATACATCACAAAAGCAACAGAAGTTTTAAAAGAACAATTAAAAAACCAAAACAACCATTAATATACTAAGAAAAGATGCTACTCTTGAGAGTCCCCTGGACTGCAAGGATTGCAGTCCATCCTAAAGGAATCAACCCTGAGTATTCATTGGCAGGACTGATGCTGAAGCTTCAATACCTTGACCAACTGATGCAAAGAGCTGACTCATTGGAAAAGACTCTGATGCTGGGAAAGATTGAAGGCAGGAGGAGAAGGGGATGAGGATGAGATGGCTGGATGGCATCACTGTCTCAATGGACATGAGTTTGCGCAAACTCCCAGAAAAGGTGAAGGACAGGGAAGCCTGGTGTGCTCCAGTCCATGGGGTCACAAACAATCAGACATGACTGAGCAACTGAATAAGATGCTACAACCATGAAATAAGAACAGAATACCATTCGTAAGAAAAAGATAATTTAGAAGGGGAAAAGCTTTTGGAAATTAGAAATACCATCCTAGAATTGAAAAGGACCCAACAAAAGGATTAGAAGACAAAGTCTCATTCAAAAAATGATGGGAAACAGAAAAAAGAAAAATAGGAGAACTGAAGTGCCAGTCCAGGGGATCCTACACCTGAATAGTAAATTCCAGAAAGGGCAAACAGAACAGACAAGAGGGGAAAACACATCAAAATAACTCAAGGACATTTCCCAGAGCTGAAGGCCACTAGATTTTACATCTGAAGTGCTCAGTAACAGAACATTTCAGAACACTGGGAGCAAAAAGAAAAATCCTACAAACTTCCAAAGAGAAAAAGCAGCAACCAAGGTCTCAAATAATTTGTGTCCCATATGTCCTCTCTCGAGAAGCTGTTGGAGGGAGTACTCTGCTAAAGTAAGAATAAATCAGGAAAGAGGAGGACTTGGGATACAGGAAATAGGGAAGCCAGTACTAGAAACAGGAGCGAGCTGTGTGCAAGATGCCAGGACAACTGTTCCAGGAAGGCATTGTGGAAAGTTCTCCAAGGAGATGAATCAAAAAAATATCTCATGTGCCTGAATATATGAAGGAAATTAAGGCCTGAAGAATTTAGAACTGAAACAATAATAATATAATACTATTAAAGCAAGGCAACTATTAACACTGGGGAAGACAAAAAGTGGTACAGATAAGGAGAAGTAATCCTCACCAATCATTAGTTCAAGGTTCAGCTATAAACAGAATTTATACAATCACAGTCAGAAAAAAGGGTTCTAACCAAAATTTTGCTGTATCTATATAGTGAGCGGCAGCAGAGACAGAAACGGTGAATGTGCTGTGAGGAGGCGCTGGAGGCAGACAAGAGTTAAATCTTCCTCTTTCCTACTGGGAAGTCATTAGATAATTCCTCAAGCTTTCAAGTCAGAGAGCAGCAAGACACTGCGTTATTTAAAAATCTAGATGTAAACACCAAAAAAAAAAAAATGTGCCAATAGAGTTTAAAATGAAAGCCCCTTCCAGGGGAAGGGGACAGATTGTGGATAAGCAAATCAATAAATGCTTGTCAGGTAGGAATAAGAGCTATAAAGAGATATAGCAGTGTAAGGGGGACTGGGGAGTGGAGAATGAAAAATAAGGGGACAGGAGACTGCTGGAGGGTTGTTGTTTTTTTTTTTTTTTGACTCTATGTACATGTGTCTATAATTTGTGTACATAACTATTAAAAACATAATACATGCACATAACTTTAAAAATACTGTGAAACATTCTGTTTGCCAGTTTTCATATATTTCTAAAATTCCTCTTTGTTATCAAACTATGAGTGTGTACATGCTCAGCTGCTTCAGTTGTGTCTGACTCTTTGCGACCCTATGGACGGTAGCCTGCCCGCTCCTCTGTCCATGGGATTCTCCAGGCAAGAATACTGGAGTGGGTTGCCATGCCCTCCTCCAGGGATCTTCCCGAACCAGCAATCAAACTTGCATCTCCTGAATTGCAGGCAGATTCTTTATCCACTGAGCCACCTGGGAAGCCCTATCAAACTATTGGTGGATAATAAAAGCGTTTCATTAGGTACTAACGATTATATTTGGAAAGACATAAAAGAATTTGATTTCATATTAAATTATTAATACATTTAGGTCTATGTGATCATCCTCTTAGAATATATGTGCCGATTCCAAGTACTGTGGCCAATTCCATTTCACGACACCCATGGTAATATAAAGTACTCACAAGCTCCAGTGGACTGAGACGTGTGCCAGAGATGGGCCTGGAATCAGAGAACTCAAAACTTGATGCATGGACGCTAGCACAGGAGATGGAACAGAAACATAAGTTTGTGAATAATCATTTCTTTTATTTCTAGTATACGCTAGTTAACTCTAACTCCACAACAAGTAAAAGCATTCAGCGCATAAGCCTTGAGGGAGACAAAATTCTTAAAAACCATAGTTACTTTAAACATTTTTAATAACTCTTCTCTTGCTTTTAGGAGGACTAAAAATAGTGAATAATTAAAAAATGGAAGGTATATAGTAATTTTTTTAAAGCTTTGTTCACACGACTTTATAAAGTTGGTATAACAACCCTTATTAACCATTTCCAACCACAGCCAGACCTTGGACCCAAGGTCTGGAATTATCTTTAGAAATCTTGGACAGATAAGTGATATAATTAGCAGAAGTCAAACAAAGCAACTATCCAAACCTAGAATTAAGGGAAAATGTCATCTGGTGACACATACACATTTGAGTGTACAGACAAGAGAAGAGCTAAATACCTGAAGGAGGATGGAGGTCTGTTTTCTGGTGTTCTTGAAGATGCAGGCCCAAATAGTTTTCTTAGGTCTTCCCGTGGTGTAAATGGTCTTTGGGTCCTAACAGTTCGTAAGGCATTTCGTGCTTCACTTATGATTTCTGCACTGGTCTTCTGCTTGGACAGTGAAGGTCGGTAAAATGGATCCAGCTTTTCTAACTTTTTATCATTTGGAGACAGCATCTTTCCTTTTAAAGTGCAATGTTCTTCAGGAAGACACCACACCCTGCACATACAGGGCACAAAACACCAACTATTTTCATCCAGTCATTTAGAAAGGAGTCCTCCAACCTACCCATACATGCTTACACCATTCCTGTACATTAAACTTGGAAAAAAAAATCACAACTTTTAATTAAAAATCGACCAGGCAGTTACACTTTGAAGATCAGGATGAATGTGCACAGTGATGCCTTAGGGAATACATGCAATTGAGGGAATTACAAGCAGGGAGGAGACACAGACTGAAGTTAAACCTAGACGGAAAGAAGGTAAGTTGCGAAAGAAGACACCCTAGGAAGGGAAAATCATCTCAAGGTCTCCAATCGTTTTACAGATGGGAGATCCACAGGCAAGGTGGGAGGGGGGTTCTGTTAACTGAAGTACATGGTTCTACTTAACTGATGTTTCCCTTTCTTTCCCACTGCCCTCCACACCAAATGCCAGTATAAGATTAAGGTTAGTCAGATGCGGTCTCTATCCAAACTATACTAGCTTTTATAATTGTAGATAGGTTCAGCCTTACATTCACCTATGATATATCTGAATGAGTTGATTCAAATTGCCTTCAATTTGAGTTAATGTCCTACATGAATAAATAACAAAATATCAAATGATCTTTTCCCAAGACACTGCCCTCAGTGAAAGAGGTACAGTCACGCACAAGGGCCATGAGGATACACATCCCTCTTTTTAAATTTTTTAAAAATTGGGGTATAATTGCTTTACAATGTTGTATTAGTTTTTGCCATACAACAGTGTGAATCAGTTATAAGTATACATATATCTCCTTGTGCCTCCCTCCCACCCCACCATCCCATCCCTTGAGGTTACACATTCTTCTTAAATGCTTGTGTGCCCCAGAGGCCTGGCTAACTTGGCAACACAACTGTGACAGCTTTACATTTTAAAATAGTTGAGATTTTAAAAACTTGATTCTAATTAGTATGTGGTATTAAGTATTCATTCATTTAAAATAAAAGAAAAACCAATCTTCTGAAAATGTTGTATCTCTAGGGAGACTGAAGTCTGTAAAATTATTCACATATTTCGGTTACCCAATTTTAGAATAACTTCTGCAAAAAAAAAAAAAAAAGGGGTTTGTGAAATATATCCAAGGAAACTGAAAACCATCTATTTCTGTAAGTAGAATCAACAGGTGATTCCTCAGACAACCAAAGAGGATTTACCATATTATGATTCTGTACATTAAGGTGTTATTTAACAACAGGCAACAAGAACATTTGTTTAGTTCTATCCACTCTTAAGAGTTTTTGAAGAAAAGAATATAATGATAATTACAAACAATATGCAGTTCTTTTCACAAGGAAAGGCCAGAGGGTGAAGTAAAAACAATAAAAAAATTACTAGATAAGCAATACTATTCTGGAAATTTTCGATACAGGCATTTGAATGTAAGCAAGGTCTCCAGAATTATGTACATTAGAACAACTAACAAAAACTAGCAGACCTGGTACATTTATTTCTAATATGATATGACAGACTCTTTACTAAAAAATATTCAATGCTTTTTTATATATATATATATATATATATATATAATACCAGTGGAAACGATGTACGTAATGGGTTTAAAAACCTATTTGTCTGTAAATTTTTACCATCAACTCTTACCCGACTTTCTCCCTTTTCTTCTCCTCTGCAACTCTCACTTCAGCAGTTACACTTTGAGAAACCCTTTCAATAATGTGTTATCTGCACAGTTAATCTATTATCATATCAATATTAGTATAGTATTACCCAAATCAAACACGGAAATGTTCGATAATGCAAGTGAACTGAGTTAGAAGTGGGTTTGAGGGGGTATTTCCTTTATAATTATTAAATTACAAATTCTTATTAGAGATGGTTTTTGCCAATTTAAAAAATGATCCATTTGTCTATTACAATAAAGCATGCCTGAGCCATAACACAGTAGTATTACAGAAATTTTAACTTTACAAAAATCCTCCTGACAACTGGAACAAATCCATTCAGCTGTTTCCTCTATTTGGATCTCTGGGAATACAGACAGGAATAAACACTGTCTTCACTCTCAGACAAGGACCACTAATTCTCGTTCAACATATACTTTAATATCAAGCAGTGTGCTAAGTACTCTCAAGTACATCATCTCATTTAATTCTGTGAGATGGATAAAGTCTTAAGCAATTGCACGCATGCACACATGTTCCCAGAGCTGAACATATTCAAACTATTACCCACTAGACTGGGTGGTGGAAGGTGGGGCACTCAGAGGCCTCGGGGCTGCAGCTACTTACACCCCAATACAGAAACATGCATGTGTCTTCACAAGCAGAATAGACTTCTCGGTGTGAACCAGCTGAGTATCAACCCTGCTTATGCTCACATGCTTTTAATACAAGGTAGAAACTGATGGGGGCAAAAAAATAAATAAAAATAAACTACCATGTGATTAGGAAAGAGAAAGATTTCTGATTGGGGGGTGTCAGATAGACTTCCTGGAGGAGATGATGTTTGAGCTGGGTTCTGGAAAATGGTCTGAATTTGAGCAAATGACAATGGCTGACACTGAGGCTGGAGTAGAGGAGGAGTTTCCAGGCAAGTCAACGAGTTTCCAGCCAAGGCAGAGTATCAAGGATACACCACGTGTGTGCTGGACAAGCAGCAGCCCTGGAAATGAAGACTGGAGTCGTAGCAGGGAGAGAAATTAATGGCAGGTCAAGAAAGTAAATAAAAGCTGATAAGCAAATTAAAAGATGTTGTGGCATGAAATGATGGCAGGGATGGGCAGGATGGAAAAAACTAGAAGGGACAAAATCAGGCAGTTTTTATATAACCCAGCTACCTCCTAGAGGTCCTTGAGAAAGCTTTCCTGGACAAGCCTCTCCCACCTTCCCAGCCTGTTAGGTGTCCCTCCCACATGCTCCACAAGGTCCCTCGTGGTCTCCATCAGTACACCTCCTCCCTCACCGGGTTAGAACTGCCTATGCACCTGGTGTTGCCCCACCAGACTCAGAGCCTGTTCTCCATGAGAAGCGCAGTTGAAAGTTGGCATGTGCATAATAACTGGACTCCAAATACAGACCCTAGCTAGAAAACATCCAGATGAAGGTTGCATGGCTTCTGAACTGGAGGCATTTGTTAAGAGTGGATTAAGAAAGCATATGGGGCTTTATTTCAAGTGGCAATAGGAGATCAAACTTAACCCCTTTTTGCTTTCTTGCTTTCGCTTTGAGTTGCCCAGCATGGAGTAAGACTTGATAAACGTCATGACTAGTGGATGGGGTATGAAAAGCCTGAAGTATAGGAGTAAAGGTGAAACAGAGGTAAGAAGAAAGATGACAACAAGTGACACCAAGAATGTGAGAACCATGAGAAGCAGGATCTGGCATCTGAGAGGGCAGGAAGGGGACAGAGATGACATGCAAACCTTGGGAGGGCAAGGTGACCTTTTAAAAGAAAACAGAAGGAGATGTGGACTACAAAGGGAAAGTAGCAGCTGAGTTCTGTCCTGCATCACTGTCTTGAGTTTATGATGCCCACAGAAACTCTAGGGGATGAACACCACCAGCAGAAGGAAATTTGAAACTGGAGACCTTTTCAAACAAAGTATTTCTTATTGGTTAGGGGAAAGGTTGTAAGTCATCATTTATAAGTTTATACCTAATTATAAACATCTGTCTTTACCTCTGCTGTAAACAGTCATCTGAAACAGAGCCTTCTTGCTAAATGCAACACTGCGCTATCAGGATGTTTGCAATAGGAGAAAGACTTGTCATCTCCATACTCTTTTTTTTTTTTTTTCCTTGCAAATCAAATGATTTACCATGATTCTGAATGACTTTTGTGATAATATGAGCATCCAAACAAGCAGTGGTTAAATGCTTAGATACTCGAGTAAAGTTCAAATATTCTTAACAATTTGCAGCTGTATAACCTTGGGCAGGGTTTCTAACATCTCTAAGCCTCTGTTCCCTCACCTATAAATGGGGTGGAGAGGGAGATGGGAGGGGGGATCGAGATGGGGAATACATGTAAATCCATGCCTGATTCATGTCAATGTATGACAAAAACCACTACAATATTGTAAAGTAATTAGCCTCCAACTAATAAAAATAAATAAAAAAAGCATGCTGTAAAGAGTAATTGTCTCATAGGACTGTTTTGAAAATTAAATGATGTAATTAACATAAAGTGGGTTAGCATGGTGACTGGCCCTTAAAAAATGTTAACTACTGTCCCAAAGCTATGTGATAAAAGGATACAACAATTAATTTTCTCATGAATGAAAAGTCGCATTTCAAAAAAGAAACTGCAAAAGAAAGTAAATGCCATTTGTTCAGTGTTTTTTTTTAATATATTTTATAAGTTTTAAAATTTAAACCAGGGTATTCTGCTTTGTGAAAAAAGAATCTTAAGTATGTTATTGACTATCAGCTGTGTCAAAACAAGCAGAATTTTATAAATCCACAAAATAGGATATAAATAAGGTGTGGTACTTTTCTACCACGTAAAATAATTCTAAATCAGGATGAGATGGAAGGTCTGCTGTGACACTAGTAGGAATGGATGATAAAAGACATTATATGTAATATGATATATTTAACGTATATTGTTACACATACGCTTATTTATTTCAGACCCTACCTGTTGCCTAGAGGAGCCCAAGTACAATTTGTGTGACTTTGGCTGGGTCACTGTCTGCCTAAACAAAGTCCCTTTGTCTATCACTCTCTCATTCAACAAATAATAGTATTGAGTTTCAGCTAAGCACCACGCGCTTGGCTAAACCTCAGCGTGTAGAAATAAAGACATCGGCGACCCGACCCGAGAGCAAGCACAGTTCACTGTCATCACCTCTCTCCCCGATCCAGGGACAGAAAGGCGAGGACAGGAGGAGTCCCCGGTGAACCTGCAGTGGAAGCCTCACCTCCCGCGCGGTCAGCGGCTCCCCGACTCCTGGCAATGCCCCCTCCTCCACCGATCCAGGCCAGAGCAGAGCGCGGCAGCATCTTCACCCTGCCCGCCTGTCGGCCTGCCAGCCCGCTGGCCCACCGGCCCGCTCCTCCCGGCCGGCCGGCCGGCGTCTCCATGGTAACCGTACACAAACTACTTACTCCGGCGGCCCGGCAGCCTCCCTGCAGAGCCAGGTAGCTGCTGGACAGGCGGAGTGCACCAGAGACTGAGTTGGGAGTGGGCGCAGGGAAGGGGGCTTCCGGCCAGACCCAAAGTACCTTGTGGTTAGCGCTGGAGACACGTTTAACAACTGCGGAGATTCAGCTCATCCTCCAGTTCTCCCGCAGGCAGCAGCCTCAGCCGCGAAGGAGAGCAGGCGGGGCTCAGCAGGGTGGGGCTGGGTGAGGACGGACTGACAGGTCCCCCGGCGCCGCTCGGCCACTGGGCCTGCGCAGACAGCCCGGCGCCTGCGCAGAAACGCCGAGGCGTGGGCGGAGTGGGAGGAGCGTGGGCGAGGGCCGGAGGCTGGGAGACCGAGCGTCAGGTGCTGCGAGAAAGGGCGAGGCGTTCCGCGTGGAAGAGCCGGGGTGGGAAGGCATTTGCTTTTAAATTAGCAATTTACGGAACCACGTTCGTTGAGCCCGTGTGAGATCTCAGCGCCTCTATTAAATAACAATACACGGAAAAGGCAGCTTAGTGTTTAGGGGTAAGATTCAGGATTTACTGGTTCAGGTTGAACTAGATGCTTAACCCTCTCAGACTCTCCTCATCTATAAAACGGAGGGAATAACAGTACTTAGCTAGGTCTTGTGATAGTTGTGAAGACTGAGAGAATAGATTTCAAGCGCTGTGCATGTGGCTGTCAACGAATGTTAAACTGCTGCTATTATTAAGACCTTGCACGGGTGAAGCACTTCAGAGTTTACAGTGTTTCACTGTGTGTTATCATTTTGAGCGTCCCTGACACTCTGATGAAGCCACCCTGGCATCCCTATTCACAGGAGAGGAAATACAGGCCCGAGGTCTAGTGAGTGAGAGCGGTAGATTCAAGTCTAGGCCTCCGGTCGGCAGTTTTTGTTCTTAGTGTTGACTGGTGAGAAGAACTCCATTTATGTTTCTGGCTTAAATTCTGTTTTCTCCTGTTAGACCATTCAGCAACACTTTACAGTGTTAAATACAAGTGAGACCATAATCACTCTCCATTCGGGATTGCACCACGTTTTTTAAATATGGAGATTTTTCAGCTGAAGTGTTGTCAACACTGGGAAAATGCCACATCCTTTGGTGCTAAGTATCTTGTAAAGAATAATTAAATTGAAAATATTTGGGGGCACATACTATGTGTAAGGCATAGTGTTAGGCAGGGGAAATGATATTAACCTGAATGAACTAAAGGGAGCTAAGTGGTTTTCAAAGTACCCAACAGGATTTCACATATAATAAAACAATAAATACTTATTAGTTGATTGGATAATTTTAGGGCCTAACACAAAGTATTTGCCTTCTTCAGATTTGAAATCTTTCCCGACTGCTCTGCATGAATTACTGGTTGCTTTCAGTTCCTTCCCATCCCGTAGAAATCCAGGGTTTGCTCCAGCCCCTTTAGATGGGTCTCAAGATGGCCCCATACATCTCTTGTCCCTGAGACTCTCAGGATGAAGTCTCATGTCGTCCCCTCCATACTGTCCTTGGTTGGAGCTTTAGTTTTCCGTGGACCATCTAACTGCAGTCACTGGGAAGACCACTCACTGAGTTTGAGATAAGGGAGGTGGTACGCTTACCCTCCTCTTCAAAGAAATTGTCTCATACATTCTCCCCTGTTCCACTCTCTGACTCCTTATTTTTAGCCTCAGCCTGGACCCTTAGGGCCAGGGAGCCTGAGTGTTTCTTCGTAACTTGCCCTATGGAGCTTTACCTCACTTTCAGTTTGGAACTAACGATTATACAATTATCATCTCAGTTGAAACTTCAGTTTAAAACCATGTTGTACCTCCAAGTACTAACTATGGTCTTTGCACCTAGGATCTTGGGCCAAAATAGACCTTGGAAGCACACTGCTGGAATGTGAAGCGAGCTGGCTCAGTCAGAAAATGTCTGTAGGGCAAGTCAGAACGATTGAAAAGAAGGACAAGGACAGAATTATTTAAAAGCAAGGAAGCTGCCCGGCTTACCTCACTAAGGGACGACATGGGAAAATATTGCGGATATCATGGCAGTGGCCTGGTATACTGACCTGGCTGTTCCTCCATGGTTACCTGATGGCTATTTGACAGATTTGACATAGTTAAGCTTGTAAGTAGAATTACTGTAGAAACAAAATTATTGACATTTCTTATACCTTAGATTAAAGAGGAAAACATTTAGTCTCTGACATTTATAAAGCACTTTATAGTTTCTAAACTGCTTTCATTTGGAGCATTTGAGTTTATAATAGGTCTGAGAGGTAGTTGGTTTGGAGATTAGTATTACAGTTTGAAAGTGGACACAACCGAGGTTCAAAGACAGTAAATGACCCACAGTCACATGGCTAGTAATGTGGTCTGAGATCTGGTGTTTTGATGCCATCCACCACTATACATGAATAAATGTTATTTTCCAGGCAGAGGCCTCTTGTTCACAGCAGTGAGAAGTACCCCCTAGGCTGTTGACACTGTTAATATATGCTTCTCATTTTCTCCCCTCTTTTATCTCAACATATTTCCTGTATGGGGCTACAAGGAACAAGAATCTTTATGTTCACCTGAAAATGTCGGATTTCTGAGTTTAGAGTTAAGGTGACAATTATATAGGTGGTAGAAAAGGTAATAATAAAATTTTACATACCCTAATGATGCAAAAGTATAACAGAATGACAGCTATTTTTAACCACAGATGACCAGTGGGTTTTATAATTTATACTATAGTTTATATTACATATGCTTAATATTTAATATATATAGCTTATCTTTAAGAGTATATCATTAGACATACTCTTGAAAAGATACAAGTTAAATAAATACTTCTTTCATGCTCACGATTTCCTCAGTGATTTTTGTGACAATAACAAAGATGATTCTGAGAGAAAAACATTGCTTCTGGCATGGAATAAAAATCACCAGTTTAGAATTCAAATATTCAGTTTGAGATAGTTTCTGCTTTTGTCAATAAGGAATCTCAGTGCTTTAATTATTTTTATCACATAATTCCTGTGAGGTGTTCATCAAATTGATAGCCCATGCAGACTTTACATATAAATTTAAAGGTGCAACTACATCAGAATGCAACTTGGTAAAAATCTACAATGCAATGGAAATTAAGTAATTTCATGGAACTAGATAGACACAAGACAGAGGAAAGGTCCTAAAATGTATTCACTGGAAAAAAAAATTACATAAAAAGCCCAATGGAGCTCAGCTCTTACCTCTGCACCTTCAGCCTTACTTGCCTTTGATTACCACAACACCACAACCACCTGGGCCGCATTCTGCAGCGGCAGTCAAGTCAGGCATTGCTGGGGATGATAACAAAGAGGGTCCACTTAATTACTAGGTGATCACAAAGAGTCTCTGACAACTAGTATTTCATTGGACAGAAGGGGATTCTAGTTTTCCGGGATTGAGTTGGGAGTCTTAACTACAGATTGCTTCATCTTAAACAACTGCTGAAGTACCTCTACAGGAGAGACCATCAAAACCCCCTATTCTTTGTCAGACTCCCCTGTGAGGCATTACTGAATGAGATGTCTATATCTTTTGGAAGCTTTCAGCTGTGAATGACAGGATACCTGCCCTCCCCCCCACCATGAAAAGTAGTGTAAATAAATACCAAGGACATTTAGCATTTTATTTCACTATAAATCTCAAAGCAGGTTGTTTCAGGGTTGGCCTTGCAGCTGAGGAGTGGCATTAAGGAATATCAGTCGCATCTCCCCACCGGGTCACAAGACGGCAGTAGCAGCGCTGACCTGTGCATCCTTACACAAGCCTCTCGGAGCAGGGAAGAGAGAGGAGAGGCCAAGCCCTTTTCACATGCTCTTTACACTGAGAAGGGAAAGTTTCCCAGAAGTGCCTCAGCTGTATTTTTGTATTTCATGGGCCAGAACTATGTCATACCCACACGGCAGTCTCTGGAAGAGATGAAGAGGATTACTATGACCATGATTGATTTAGATCAATCAAATTTCATCCCCTGGGGGTTGGGGGAGGAGCCCCTCTTCTCTGATGCCACAACCTGAACCAACTGGAGTCTGTTCAGCAGAAGGGTCAACTGCCATTGGATAGATGCTGACAGCATCCGCCACAATGTCTGGGTGAACTAATGAAGAATGTCTTCGGATAGGCAAGAGATTCTGAGGACTGCTCATCCAGACTGGAATGAGAGAACTGAAAGAGTCATGCCCAGGCAGGGTGCTGTCTGGTGCCAAGTCCTGAAGTGAGACCGGTCTCTGGTCTGACTGCTGCCCAATCGTGGCTGCCACATTAGAACCACCCAGAGAGCTGCAGGAAGCGCCTCTGTTCTGCCTTCACCCCACTGTTGGTCCATTGCTGGGGGAGGAGAGCACAGGGGAAAGGTTTAAGTGTTTTTTACAGCTGCCGAGAAAGCTGTAACATGCAGCAGCCCGCAGGGAGGACCCCAGCTCTGGTGAAGGTCAGAGCTCCCCTGTCCGAGGGCCTCAGTCAGGATTAAGAGGAGGCAGAGATGTCACTAGAATCCTTGGCTTCAGAGCAGGAGGAAAAGAGAGGATGCTAATGATGCATGACGCAGAGATGAGACTCACAGACCCGGGGTGCTGTCCTTGCTGTCCCCCGCTCCTGTTACCTTGCCTTCTTGGCACTTACCATGCCTTCTCCACCTGGTCACTCTGACCCCACTGCATTGTCCTCCTGCTCCAAGTCCACCCCACAGGAAGCAACCAGAGTGACTCTCACAGACCGCAGTCCTGGACGTACCTTTCTCTAACCACAAGCTCTCAATGTCTGCCCTGGGGACTTGCATGCATATTCAGTCATGTCCGACTCTTTGAGTTCCCATGGATTATAGCCCACTGTTCCTCTGTCCATGAAGTTTTCCAGCCAAGGATACTGGAATGGATTGCCATTTCCTCCTCCAGGGGGTTTTCTTGCATCTCCTGCGTTGGCAGACGAATTCTTTACCACTGAGCTACCTGGGAAGCTCAGTCTGCCCATTGACCAGCAAAGGACATCCCAGATCCTCTGCGTTCTGTACTGCGGCCTCTGTATCTACCTTATTATAATAACTAGGATTTATTTGGGGGTTATAACAGGCTGTGTGCTAAGTGCATTCATGACTTTAAATGGGCAAATCTTTCAACCCTAAAGTTCTAAAATTATACTCATTTTACATGCAAGGAAACTGCGGTTTAGTTTCTTTACTTGCCCAGGTCACACAGGTGGTAAAAACGGTGGATCTAGTCGGGACATTTCTGTGGCTTTCTGTACAATAAGCCATGGCCCAGGGAGATGAGCAGAAATAGTATGTATTTCTGGGGACAGCCAGAACTGGGGATGGCCCAGAGGATGGAGTCTGAAGGCACGGGCAACAGGCCCCTAGGCCGAGTCGGGGAGGAAAGGGAGAGGAGAGTGTGCTGGCCTGGGAGGTGTGGGGGAGGGTAGAGGTCAGAGGTCACATGAGGGCACAGATGGGATGAGGAGGTTTGAGTGGGGGAATGAGAAGTGTGCTATGGTAGGAGGAGTCCCAGACGGGAGTCAGGAGGCCTGGCTTCACACTCCTTAGCCCTGTGCCTGTGAGCACCTCCGTGAATAGCTGTGCTTTTCTCACCTCTGGGATGTGCAGGGTGAGCTAAATGACTCTTGAGATCCAGCCAAGCCCTAGCAGTCCATGGCAGGAGGTCGTGGTCAGAGAGGCGGCTGAGGGTTAGATTTTAGAGGTGGCTCAGTGGTAAAGAATTCACCTGCCAATGCAGGAGGTGTGGGTTTGATCCCTGGGTCCAGAAGATCCCCTGGAGAAGGGAACGGCAACTTGCTCCAGTATTCTTGCCTGGGAAATCCCATGGACAGAGGAGCCTGGCGGGCTATAGTCCGTGGGGTTGCGAAAGAGTCGGGCACAACTTAGCGACTAAACAGCAAGAGTAGTGAGAGCCAGACAGCGAGGTCCGAGGTGAGGCCTGGCTGGTCACCTCCTCTGGGAAAGAGAGGCCTGAGGGGGCTGGAGGAAGTGCTGCCGAGGCGGGGCTAAAGGGAAAGAAGAGCTAGGCCTGTCAGGCACTTTGTCTCTCCACACTCGTCCTGGTAACACCAGTGTACGGTGTCTCCTCACAGAGCCTGGCAGCCCCACAGAAGGCTGTGGCCCTGGGACCTGAGGATCTAGGAGAGAGAAACGTCTCAGCTCTCTTGGGTGATGATGGCAGTGAGCTGCCCTGAGGAGGAGCCCCCAGCCAGCCTGGAGACCCATGGCTTAGAGGAGCTCACCCAGGAGGTGAGCTTACTTTGTTGCTTCTTGGGGCTCTCAAATTCAGTTTGATTTTCAAAACAATGTACTTCTGTACTATTGAGTTACCAGCCCAAGGATATATTATCTTGGCAATATGCCAAGAAGGAAAATTTAAATAGAGGGCAAAGAGTTTAATTTAGCTTAATTTGGAATTCAGGTAATCAAGGAAATGTAGAGTCCAGCTTTAGGTTTCAACATTCAGACAGAAGGATTCCTAGCAGGTCCCAAATTTAGCTGATCACAGCTGGGCTGCTAATAGTAATATCTTTAAGAGCTAAAGATGCTAAATACCTATGTTCATTGCAATGAGAAGAGTCATACAATTCTTTATGCTATTCAGCTAAAAGTTATTATATAAATTGGGTCCAAAATATCATCTACCAAGAATGCAAAGGTATTAATAATAGCCATGGGACTTCCCTGGCGGTTCAGTGGCTAAGTCTCTGTGTTCCCGATGCCAGGGAGCCAGGTTCCCTTCCTGGTCAGTAAACTAGATCCCATATGCAGCAACTCAAAGATCCAGCATGCCACAACTAAGAAAGACCCAGTGCAGCCAAATAAATGACAAGATAAAGAAACATTTAAAAATACAACAGAAGCGATAGCTAGAAAACTCATGATAATCACTGTGCACTTGAAGGCACTTTGCATCCGAGCTCCCAACACTTCACATTTCATGGAGGTAAATACACAACCCCCTGCCCCCCATCAGAAATTGGGGATAAAAAAATTTCTGTCTGAAACTTAAAAACATTGACCTTGCCTGATCAAGAAACTTGAAATTTCAGCACTGAAAGTCTCAGTGAAATTATCCTGTGTGTTTTCTGTGTTCACACTCAGAGATTGTTAAAACAAATGGTGTGTTTTTGTCTTTTTTTAAACTTCACTGTGACAGTTCTTATTAGGGTATGGATAGAAACAGAAGCTTTTCAGTTTTGGAACCATTTTGATTTTGAGAGCTCAAACTCAACTAAGGGAAGGAATTCTCAGCATAGATGGCAGTATTCAAAGCATTTTTTATCAGGAGTGGAGACCTTCTGGTTCCTCAAGGCCTCTGCTACTCTCTGCCCGTTGGCTGCAGCTGCTCCAGACCCCCCACTGGTCCTACCTTCCTCTGCCCTCTGATTAAGCTACAGGAGCCAAGCCCCCAGCCAACCATTGCTCATGATACGATGTGCCACCTCCTGTTTCAGCCTAGCGCCCAATGCTAAAGATCTGCCAGGCTTTGAGCTAAGTGGCTTAAGTTCTTAGGAAGCCATGTGATTGCATCTTGTACCAGCTGGTCTCCTAAAACAGCTCCAGGCAGAGCGCAGTTGTCCAGATAGGACCCACTCTGAGGTCATGATTTGCCATGAGGAAATCTCATCCAATAGGGAACAGCATCATTTTATGTCCTCTGAGCCCACAGTATAAGCCTCCCATGCTCCAAGAGTCCTTACTCTCAAGAATCTCACCAAAAAGAAAGATTAATGCCTCTGTAGGGAGTTCTTAAAGATGCTTCAAGCCATCTCTTTTTTGGTAATTATTTTTCTCACTGTATGTTACCCTCCTCATTCACTTGGGTCGCAGAGAGGAGAAGTCCAAGGAGAAGAGAATGGAATTGCATAAGCTAAGCAGGATAGTAAGCACCTGAAAACAGAGGGCTTTTCCTTCATGCTCACCTTTGGGTATCCTTGATACAAGAATGGTAGTCTGTATTGATTTGACATATCAATATAGATCTATACTGATCTATACTGAGCATTTAAGTGTTTCATAAATACTTGCTGAATAAATGAACAAGTGAATGTGGGCTTGAGAAGATGATATTCAGGGTCAGTGTCATGATGTATGGCCCATAGGTTCCAGGGTATCAGTCCACTGACAGTCACCCCCAGCCCCTCTAGCCCCAGTCACCACCAGTCTCTTGCCAGGTACTTCTGGGAGTGCCTACGGCTCTGCTGTCTTACCTGAGCTCGGAAACAAGTCCCATCACACCCTCGATTCACACCATCTCGAGGGCTCCTCGCTGCCCCAGCTGTGGGAGCACTTCCTTTGGGAGAGTGTGGTCTGCCCTCCTGCCCACTCTGCCACCCTGGGGTGGGAGTGCTAGGGTGGGCTCTCCTGATTCTGTGCGTACCCCATCTCCAGGCCCTGGAGCAGCACAGCTTCCTCCCAGAGTCTGACTCAGCCATTCACAGGTGGGGCATCCTTACTTCTCACCCGCTTCTCCCTCCTGGGGCTCAAGACCAGTCCACGGGCCTGGCTAAGGGTCAGAACCTGCCCCCCACCCCCCCAATCCCTATCTTTTTCTTATCCTTCTATTCCTTTTGGCCCCAACAAACTCATTTCCCATCAGTGTCAGCATAAGCCAAAGAGCTCCTGCAAATCAGCTCCTGCAGGCAGGCACTTGCAGGGGTCACCAGCCTCCCAGTAGTCAGCCCAGGCCCAGTGGGAACTACCCAGGAAAGAGCCCTGGGCTTAGGGCCTGGAGTCTGAGGTCAAGCCTCACATCTTTCCCCTGACTGCTTTGTAACTTGGGAGAAGGAATCCATGGGAGATTACTGGGCCTCCCTTTCAGGGTCTGTGAAGGCAAGTGGGTTCTAGTAGTCTGTGGTACCAGGTGATATTTCAAGGAGAAGACAGTGAAGACAAGAGGCCCAGGAAGGAGACAGAGGTGTGAGAAATCAATGGTTAGCCAGGACAGGCGGATAAGGAAGTATTCCTCTGGGAGGAGACAGTGCATCGCAGAAGATGACAGGAGCAGCTTCTATATCAGGTGCAGAGACAGAACACACCTCTTAGGTAGGGTTACCTCTCTGGTTCTGTGGTTCCAGGAGTTTCATCAGGATGAAGAGCAGATGTCATCCTTTGTGCAGTCACACAGGAGATGACCAGAGTGAACGTCGACATTTTATGAATTAGTGAACTAAAATGGACTGGAATGGGTGAATTTAACTCAGATGACCACTATATCTACTACTGTGGGCAAGAATCCCTTAGAAGAAATGGAGCAGCCATCATAGTCAACAGAAAAGTCCGAAATGCAATACTTGGATGCAATCTCAAAACTGACGGAATGATCTCTGTTCATTTCCAAGGCAAGCCATTCATTATCACAGTAATCCAAGGCTATGCCCTGACTAGTAATGCTGAAGAAGCTAAAGTTGAATGGTTCTATGATGACCTACAAGACCTTCTAGAACTAACACCCCCCAAAAATGTCCTTTTCATTTTAGGGGACTAGAATGCAAAAGTAGGAAGTCAGGAGATACCTGGAGTAACAGGCAAATTTGGCCTTAGAGTACAAAATGAAGGTCAAAGGCTAACAGAGTTTTGCCAAGAGAACACACTGGTCATAGCAAACACCCTCTTCCAACAACACAAGAGAAGACTCTACACATGGACATCACCAGATGGTCAATACCAAAATCAGATTGATTATATTCTTTGCAACCAAAGATGGAGAAGCTCTATACAGTCAGCAAAAATAAGACCGGGAGCTGACTGTGGCTCAGATCATGAACGCCTTATTGCAAAATTCAGACTTAAATTGAAGAAAGTAGGGAAAACCACTAGACCATTCAGGTATGACCTAAATCAAATCCCTTACAATCATACAGTGGAAGTGAGAAATAGATTCAAGGGATTAGATCTGATAGATAGAGTGCCTGAAGAACTATGGACAGAGGTTCGTGACATTGTACAGGAGGCAGGGATCAAGACCATCCCCAAGAAAAAGATATGCAAAAAAGCAAAATGGCTGTCTGAGGAGGCCTTACAAATAGCTGAAAAAGAAGAGAAGCAGAAGGCAAAGGAGAAAAGGAAAGATATTCCCATTTGAATGCGGAGTTCCAAAGAACAGCAAGGAGAGACAAGAAAGCCTTCCTCAGGGATCATTGCAAAGAAATAGAGGAAAGCAATAGAATGGGAAAGACTAGAGATCTCTTCAAGAAAATTAGAGTTACCAAGGGAACATTTCATGCATAGATGAGCACAATAAAGGGCAGAAATGGTTTGGACCTAAGAGAAGCAGAAGATATTAAGAAGAGGTGGCAAGAATACACAGAAGAACTGTACAAAAAAGATCTTCATGACCCAGATATTCACAATGGTGTGATCACTCACCTAGAGCCAGACATCCTGGAATGTGAAGTCAAGTGGGCCTTAGGAAGCATCACTACGAACAAAGCTAGTGGAGGTGATGGAATTCCAGTTGAGCTATTTCAAATCCTAAAAGATGATGCTGTGAAAGTGCTGCACTCAATATGCCAGCAAATATGGAAAACTCAGCAGTGGCCCCAGGACTGGAAAAGGTCAGTTTTCATTCCAATCCCAGAAAAAGGCAATGCCAAAAATGTTCAAACTACCACACAATTGCATTCATCTCACACGCTAGCAAAGTAATATTCAAAATTCTCCAAGCCAGGTTTCAACAGTATGTGAACCGTGAACTTCCAGATGTTCAAGCTGGAATTAGAAAAGGCAGAGGAACCAGAGATCAAATTGCCAACATCCAGTGGATCATCGAAAAAGCAAGAGAGTTTCAGAAAAACATCTACTTCTCCTTTATTGACTATGCCAAAGCCTTTGACTGTGTGGATCACAATAAACTGTGGAAAATTCTGAAAGGGATGGGAATACCAGACCACCTGACCTGCCTCTTGAGAAATCTGTATGCAGGTCAGGAAGCAACATTTAGAACTGGACATGGAACAACAGACTGGTTCCAAATAGGGTAAGGAGTACATCAAGGGTGTATATTGTCACCCTGCTTATTTTACTTATATGCAGAGTACATCATGAGAAACGCTGGGCTGGAGGAAGTACAAGCTGGAATCAAGGTTGGCAGGAGAAATATCAATAACTTCAGGTACACAGATGACTTATGGCAGAAAGTAAAGAAGAACTAAAGAGCCTCTTGATGAAAGTGAAAGAGGAGAGTGAAAAAGTTGGCTTAAAACTCAACATTCAGGAAACTAAGATCATGGATCTGGTCCCATCACTTCATGGCAAATAGATGGGGAAACAATGGAAACAGTGACAGATTTTATTTTTCTGGGCTCCAAAATCATTGCAGATGGTGACTGCAGTCATGAAATTAAATGATGCTTGCTACTTGGAAGAAATGCTATGACCAACCTTGACAGCATATTAAAAAGCAGAGACATTACTTTGCCAACAAAGGTCCATCTAGTCAAAGCTATGGTTTTTCCAGTAGTCATGTATGGATGTGAGAATTGGACTATACAGAAAACTGAGTGCCGAAGAATTTACTCTCAAGAGTCCCTTGGACTGCAAGGAGATCCAACCAGTCCATCCTAAAGGAAATCAGTACTGAATATTCATTGGAAGGACTGATGCCAAAGCTGAAACTCCAATACTTTGGCCACCTGATGCGAAGAATTAACTCATTGGAAAAGACCCTGATGCTAGGAAAGGTTGAAGGTGGAAGGAGAAGGTGACAATAGAGGATAAGATGGTTGGATGGCATCACTTGATGGACATGAATTTGAGCAAGCTCTGGGAGTTGGTGAGGGACAGGGAAGCCTGGTGTACTGCAGGCTATGGGGTCGCAATTAGTTGGACATGATTGAGCGACTGAACTAAACAGGATGGCTGCCCATACTCCTAGTAAAGACTAGTTTTCTTTTGCTTAAGCTTTTGGTGTCATATCCAAGAATCCACTGCCAAATCCAAGGGCATGAAGATTTTTCTCCTCTTTTCTTCTAAGAGTTTTATAATTTTAACTCTTACATTGTAAAGTCTTTGGTCCATTTTGAGTCAATTCTTGTATGGTGTAGGTAATGGCCAAACTTCATTCTTTTGGTTGTGACTCTCCAAGTGTTCCAGCTGTTAAAGAGGGGTGAGAGACTTTTGTGAGGCAATAATACATTGTGTCACGTAAATGTCCTTTGATCCCGGGCCTAGGGAAACTGAACGAGATCAGGAAAATGGGCTGTAAGATTCTGAGGGTACAAGCTTAGCAGAGAGTGCACGGTGGTTGCCATAATGCATTAAAGAAACAAATTCCTTTCCTTCTCAGCGGGAACGGCTTCAGCTGACAACCAAGTTGGACATGAAGGTGCAGGCAGCAAGGAAGGGCTGGTGGCTTTGGGGCAAAAGGTTGAACAATGTGGAGGCTGCAGTTGCAACCTAAGGCCACCAGGGGGCACCCAGTGGGAGCACCTTAAATGGCTACCATGATGCGGGTTATCCAGAGGGTATCCAGGCGGGTTATCTCCTAGAGGAAGAGAAGAACTTAGAGCACATGGGTTTTAGCATTTCCATTGATGGACACTTGGAGCCAAAAACTATTTTTGTTACTTTTTGTTTATCCTCCCCCAAGATGGCATGGACTGGAAAAGCAAGAGTTACAATTAATCTCCCTGTCCAAAGTGCAGTTCAAAAAAGAACATTCTGTTTTTCAGGCCCCCAGCTTTGTGAGAAATTCTATACTAGCATTCAAAATTAAGCCATGATTGCCAAAATGTAAATTTCTTTTAATGGCTAATTTTTTTTTTTAAGTGACTGCTTATGTTTGCAGCAGAGAAAATAAGTGAAAAAGAGGAGGAGTAATTTATCTAAAAAATAGCAGCTCTATTTTGGGGAAGGGATGTTACAGAGAACCAATGTAATTTTGTAATATTAATCTATTTCAAATTTTTCAAATGTCAAAAATGCAGTTTACATTTACTGCCACAAATTCAGTGAACATTTTTCATTATGTACTAAGCAGAAAATTTGAAATTAAATGTTCAGCAATGTTCAAACAAATGAAGAAATCCCCTCCCCCAGGCCATCCTTTGACATAACTAGGACAATCCAATATAATAACCCTCTAAAAGGATTAATTCTGCCTAAAACCAGCTCCTGAAAAAAACCACATGGCACTTTCTGAAACATTCTTGATAATGTGAACACCATTATTACATTTACAACCCAGGAGCATGGTGCTGACTCTGTCTTGGAACATTCTATGATAATGCTGAACAAGGGAGTCTTCACAATCAGAGTCGCAGGAAAACCTAAATAATAATTAAAATATACAAAATAAAAGCAATAAGATTGCATTTTGCTTCTATTAATTTAATAATATATTTTAAACATACTCACTGCTGGTAATGTTGTAGCAAAAATGGCCCACATGTACGCTGTTGATGGCAATGCAAATCAGCAGTGCCAGGCAGTCATTCAAAATTTTATCTGATTCAGTGATTGGCATTATTCATCGGAATAACAATGTTTTACACCTGCTTAATGCAAAATTATTATAAGAATGTTTGTAAGCTTGGAAGCTTCCTAAATATCTAGTGGAGGTGGTTGATGGTTAGGTAAAACACGAGGTACCCACTTAATGGGGGGATTCTCTCATTGCTCAGTTGGTAAAGAATCTGCCTGCAATGCAGGAGACCTGGGTTCAATTTCTAGGTCGGGAAGATCCTCTGGAGAAGGAAATGGCAACCCACTCCACTATTCTCACCTGGAGAATCCCATGGACAGAGGAGCCTAACAGGCTACAGTCCATGGGATTGCAAGACACAACTTAATGACTAAACCACCACCACCACCCCACCTAATGAAAGGCTCGGGTATATGCAAGTGAGACAGTGTTATGAGGCACAAGTAGCTCTATCAAGGCAGGAAGAGGGGCAGAATTGTAAATGTAGTTTTTTTCTTCTCTTGTTGAAAGTTTCCTTAATGTTACCATAAATTTATTTGTTGGCTTAATAAAAATGTTAAATAAATTGCAAGCAAAGTTCCTTACCTTTTAGTTATTTGTAAGAGGAGACACAGTCATGCGTATGACTGTATCATGCATCTCTTTTTTCTTAACCTTTTTATTTATGCTTGACTTGACTTGGCTAGACTGGTCTGTGATTTCTTCCACACAGTATTAAGTTACACCTACCCATTAGGCCCGAGGGGGGGGGGGGGGAATTCTCAGAGTATGAAGCCATTTGAAACTGCTTAAAGAGAAAGGCGGTAAGAGCAGATTTCCAGAGGAAAGGTAGTAATCCTGAAGCCATCCCAAGGAGGACAACTGAGAAAGGAAGCCAGGTCTGGCAGCAAGGCACAACTCCTGGGGAGTTGTTCACATGGTATTTTCTGTAAGGGGGGTGTAGCCCCACAAAATCCAGCCCCCTGGTAATTTGCAGTGCTGACTGCCTACTTTTTAAAAAGTATTTATTTATTTGACTGCTCTGAGTCTTAGTTGCAGCATACTGGACCTAGTTCCCTGACTAGGAATCAAACCAGAGTCTCCTGCATTTGGAGTGCAGAGTCTTAACCACTGGACCATCAAAGAAGTCCCCCAATTACCTACTGATGCCCTACTGTGGTAGACATGGTTTTGTGTACCCAACAGCCATTCTTTACTTCTTCCTTGCAGAGTTCCTGGTAATGAACAATAGCACCATCTCAAGCTAGTTTAAGCTAGAAAGGAGTTTATTTATGGATTCAGGGAGCTCACAGGACCCCCAGGAGGGCTGGAAAATCAGGCTTGAAGACTATATAACCTGGAACAAAACCCAAATTATACTACCAAACTGCTCCAATGGAGATCTGTGGCCACTGCCCCCTATAACATGGATGTGATGCATGAGATGTTACCACTCAGCTGTTTCTAAAACCTGCATTGTCTACCCAAAATGTTCCCCCATCTTCACTGGAAAAAAGAAACTGCCTGGTCCCTAATTCCTGCCTTGGCTCAGTTCTAAATTCAAGTCTTGTGCAGGTGTATCTGGTTGGTGGAATCCAGGTAACATACCTGCACCCAAGCTTTCCTGCTAATTGGGAAGGAGAGTTCTGTTTCCATCTGGGACTCATAATGTGTGGAATTTCTCAAATATAAGGAGCCACCAATGTGACAAATGTCCACAAAATTTCACCCAGCTTTGTTCAGTTGTTGATTTTACTCTTTGTGGCCACGAGGTTTGGGGAAGGCTGGCCTCATATCTCTATTAAGCCAGTTGTGGCAATGCCATTTTCCTTCATGGTAACTGGCCCAAAAAGGGACATGACCTAATTCTGACCAATGAGGCACAAAAAGACATGTACTGAGGGCCTTCTGAGAAAAGTTTCTCAGCTCTTAAAGAGAGACACAGGGACACAATAAGCCCTTTTTCTGTCTTTGGATCGTAGTGTGTGGGGATCTGAACACTGGAGCTGCTGCCACTGTGCAGTGATTGACGCACTTAAAATGACCAAGCAGAAAGATGGAGTTCATCTGGGTCCTTGTTAATACTGCTTAGCCTCTGACTCGACCAACCCATCCTATCTCAGGATGACTTGCTGTGTGAAATGACCTTTCCTGTATTGTGTAAGCCAGGTGAAGCTCTCCATGCAGCCCAAAGTATCCAGAGCGACCCACTCTGTCCACTGGTGCAAGGATGACTGAGAATGATCAGGGTCATAAGACATGGCCGTCTTCTTGGACTGGAGGAGCCTGAGGATGTATCAGCGTAGATGAAGTGGACAGGGAATGTGTGGCCGTGTTAGCAAAGTCCCTTCTGAGCAGCTTCCCCTTCTCAGAAGTGGACCCATCTGTCCCCTCACTGCAACAACACCCTCTTGCCTCTTGTGAATTTCATTTCCTCCAGTATATTCGGTAACTGGAGACACCCTGTCCTGCCACTGAGAAGGCTGAAGGAGTTCCTGAAGGTTCTTCCTGGTAGAAACTTCCTGTCACCACCCCACTTCCATCCCCCACCCCCAATAGCCAGGGGCAGGCTCATGGCCTCACCTCAGGCAATCAGACTCTTTCTCTCTAGACTTGACCTCTCCAACCAAATGACTCAGTGATGGAAAACAGTAGGCATTCATTCATTCCAGAAAACTCCCCCTCCAGCCCTACTGTCTGGCCAGGACTGCTGAGTCCTTCCCGCTGCCTGGTTGCCCTAAACTGCCCTGGAGGAATATCTGTTCTGTTTCTGAAACCACAGAGTTCCCAGGAAACAGAGATTTCAAAAGTACCCGAGTTGCCCAGCCAGAGACATTCCAGTGTGAAAGCTTATACTCTTGAAGAACTTCCAAATTAAAACATTATGAAAAGTCAGTTCTACAATGCCATATTTTCCTCTAAGGATTGCTTCAGTGAATTTATACTGAGATGTTCTTTATACATGAAAGCCATCCTATTTCTTCTTCTTCTGGCCCTCCACCCCCAAACTGGGAGTTTAAATTATGAAATAAAAAGGCTGATATAAACAAGCTGCTAAAATTAAAGTCATCACTAAGTTTACACATGAAGAAATGGTTCATGAAGCATTTCTGTTTATAAATTTCAGGGAATATTGGTATCCTGGATCTTTGCTTGTTGGGAACTTGAGGACAATTATTTGAAATATTTTTAAAAGTATTTCACTTCCCGGAACTGTAATAATGAGTACCATGTGACATCCAAGGGCAAGAGAAATAAATATTGAGTATGTGGAGGAGGAAAAAGAAAACCATTTTATCTCTTCACTTGGAACATTTTTGCTTACATAAAATTTTTAAATTGTTGTGAAAACACATAGTATCCTAACCATTTTTAAGTGTATAATTTAGCAGAATTTTTTTTAAAAATTAGCCAATTTAATGCTGGAGTTTATCAAATATATTCTTATACAACTTGCTAACATGAGCAGTTGTTAATTTTCTGATAAAATTAGCCTTCTTTAGTCTGCTCTCTGAGGAAATGTCAGTAATAAAGTTTAATACTGAGACCGCACTACAGTGATGACCTCTCTTCTATTTTTGAACACTGAAGCAAATGAAAATGATCCAAGAAATAAAGAGAAACACATTCATGAGCAAAGCCACTTAACTTCTCGTTTTAACCTCCAGCTAATTAAAAATACTAGATAATGTTCAGTGGGTCTTGCTCTAGTCAAAAGGAATTGTATACCTATTATTATATTTTTAAATGTCTATTTTGTAAAATTTCCAACATATACAAAGTGAACAGAAAATGAGCCCCCCTGTATCCAACCTCCAGCTTAACCAGCTGTTAATATTCTGCCATCTTTGTCTCATCTGTTTCTCCACTCCCCACATACATTCTCAATTACAATTATTATCATTTATTCTTTTAGGTAATTTCTACACACTAAAATATACAATTTTTCACTGTACAATTGTGGCAAATGAACACGCACACATAATCTACACTCCTATCATGATACAGAATATTTCCATCTTCCCAGAAAGTTCCTTTGTGTCTCCTCTTACTCATCCCCCATTCAGAGATAAGCCACTGATTTGATTTTTTAACTTGTGATTATTTTTGCCTGCTCTAGAACTTCACGTAAATGAAACGATACTCCTTTGGATCTGCCTTCTGTTATTCAGCATACTATTTGTGAGACTTATCCATTTTGCTGAGTGATTCCTCCTTGATTGTTGTGGTATAGTGTCCCATTGTGAGGACACTGGGGTGTTCTAGAACATCATTGGATGGTATCTTACTATCTGGACATCTGGCGATGGACAGTGCGTTGCCTCCATCTTCTGCTTGCTTGCTTCACTTCAGTTGTGTCCAATCCTTTGTAACCTTATGGACAGTAGCCTCCCAGGCTCCTCTGGCCATGGGATTCTCCAAGCAAGAATACTGGAGTGGGTTGTCATTGCCTACTGCAGGGGATCTTCCCAACCCAGGGATCAAACCCACATCTCTTGCATCTTCTGAATTGGCAAGCGGGTTCTTTACCACTAGGCACCACCTGGGAAGCCAGCTTTTGACTATTGTTAAAAAAAAAAAAAAAAAAAGCTGCTAAGAACAGTCTCAAACAACTGTTTTGTTTGTGTGTGTGTGTTTTTCATTTCTCTTAGGTATATACCTAGGAATGAAATTGATAAGTGCAAGTATAGCTCAATATTAATTGTATGATACTGTCAAGCCATTTTTCAAAATGGCTGTACCATTTTAAACCCCCACATATATCCAGCTACCTATAACAACATATGAGAATTCCAGTTAGTCCATATTCTCATTAACATTTAGCTTTATAAGTCTTTTAAATTTTAGCCGTTCTGATGGATATACGATGGCATCCCATACCAAACTCTACATCTGACTTTTTAACCCAGCAAGACTGTGGATTTTTGCTGCCTGTAAGCTGTCCAGAGTTTAGGAAGTTAGCAAAAGCAAAAAGCTGCTGCAAATAGCAAATCTCACCAGGGTATATTCTTGTCTAGTTTCTCTCAGCTTTTGGTTATTCTTTGGTGTTTTCTAATAGTCATTTTTAGTAAACATTTCCCCCAATATCATAGTTATTATTTGGGAAGGTTTGTCCAATCAAAATACTCTGTTACTATTATCTATTATTTTAAAATATATTAAAAATATTGGAAATTAGTTCTTGAGAAACTCAAAATTAACCCAGATGCTCCTAACGAACCTAGCTACACATAGTGAAAAGTAAAGCCCAATGTGGGCCTCAATACAAAAAATTGCGCAGAATGAATACACACACACACACACACACACACACACATATCTATACACATACATGGGCTTCCCAGGTGGTGCTAGCTGTAAAAAACCCACCTGCCAATGCAGGAGATGTAAGAGATACAGGTTTGATCCCTGGGTTGGGAAGATCCCCTGGAGGAGGGCATAGTAACCCACTCCAGTATTATTGCCTGAAAAAATCCCATAGACAGAGGAGCCTGGCGGGCCTCAGTCCATAGGGTTGCAAAGAGCAGAGCACGGCTGAAGTGACTTAGCACGCACACATACACATACACCCCTCCCTGCCTCCCACGCACATGTATCTCCATCCTCAAGGTGTTGTCCCTTGATGATTGCTGTCGACAGTTCTGCCCTCGCTGACAGGTGGACTACCTCTTGAGTGTTAGCAGTGAGTCCTCCACGGGTAGCCCCTTGGCACAACTAGCCAACCACCAGGCTTGTAGCCTTAATTATGGACCAATACCAATCAGAGAGATGTATGTGGGAGTGGGACAGTAGACTGATATTGAGTAGGCGCTGTATACTGTCCGGAAACAAAGCAGCTTCAGGCAGGGTGGTAAGCAAAGTGCTTTTGAGGACATACAATTTCAAGCATGAAACCAGTTGTTTTTCAGGTTTACGTTTGATGAAGGGATGAGGGAGGGAGGGTGACTAATTACGTTCATGTCCAGATTCCCTGAAGTAACGCCTATTGTTATTCCCCTTTATCAATTAAGACAAGCGTCGTGAGGTAACTGCTTAAGTGACTCCAACATGTTTCACGTATCATTAGGGCAACAGTAGTCAGTTTTTAGGAGTTGGAGCTCAAGTTGCTAAATCCTTTGCTTTTGATGGATGATGAAACGGTCACTAAAGGCATGCAAGACATATAAAGAAGGTGTCATTGTTTCAAAAGCTCTAGCTCTGCTTTGCACGCACAATCTGTTACTCAATCAACCCTCTAGTCAGTTAATTAGAGTTTTAAGTGGGTTAAAAAGCCACTCTTAAAAAAATACAATCTATTCCTGGGTGGTGTATATATCCGTCATGCATATCAATGTATTAATTATTTTACTTACGTGACTTTCCTCCTAATGGCTATCTGAGAGAAAAGTGTGTCATCTTTCTTTTTTCCCTTTGGAAAAGAAAGAGGCAGTTGTGAAGCCAGGGCATTTGGCAGGGGACTCTGGGGAAAGCAGGGCTTTTAGGCAGCACAGAATATCATGGCTTCTGGAGGGCAGAAAGGAAAGAGTTTAATTGTCAAGAAGATGTTAAAGACTCTTTTGCCTCTTTGAACTTTTCTAGGGTCTTTTTGGAGACAACCCTCATAAGTGTGATCACCACTGAAAACCCTGCATGCGATGCCAGTGCAGAGAATGAGTTCATCTCCTTCTGATTTATCTTCCTCACCCTCACTGGGTGGACTCTTGAAATGAATGGGCATTGTGCTTACAGACAGTTGATCCACAGGCTAAACGGAGGGCTCCTCCCTATCCTATGGTTTCAAACCCATGTCCACCACACCATGGTGGACACCAGAATGACTAGCCCCAATGAAGAAAGCCATAGAGAGGTGGGTATCTGGTATGGTGCAGTATCTGGTATGCAGACACTAAGGAAGCAGGCTTTGATTTTAAACACACTGTGAAACCTGTCAGTTGTGTTCTCTTCTTTGCCTGGGTCCCCGGGAAACTCAGTCCAAACTCAAAAGTTCAAGAATTTCTGACATGTATTTCTGCATACTAACTTTATCCTTAACTATCTTACTATTCCACTTTTATTTTCCTTTTCCCCTCTCTCTGTTTGTTCTTAGTTTGGCATATTGGGCATTTGTATAAAGTTGACTCAATTCCTTTGGGGAGTAAGGTGGGGGAAATAAATAAATAAGGCCTCTTTAGATTGTCTTTTAATAGCCAGAGTGCACATCATTACTTGGCAAGAAGAGCTAGAGCTGTTCAGTGTCCTTTGTCAAATGAGTTATTGAACAAGGCATGAGTCTTGCTTTTAAGTAGGAAAACAGTTTTTGTATGTGCCCATCTCAAAGCCAAGTCTTTTTCTTCTTTTTGATTCCTTCCTATTGAGACCCAATTGCTTACTAGCCTTTCTTTAAAAAAAAAAAAAAATCTTACTTAATATCTCTCTCCAAGCTTATAAAGGGTCAGCTAGGTTTTCTCTAACTTAATGGAAGTTGAAATTAGAGAAAAAATTTAAAATTTGCAGAAGCATTGTCCTTCAGTTTGCCAAAACAATGAAAGATTTGTTCTGAAAGTGATTCAGTTTAAAAGTGGGCTTACCTGGTAGGTTGTGGAATTCCTACTGTCTCTGGCTCAAACAATTAGCACAGATAAACTCCCATGATTGGTTTTTAGGTACAACTATCTTCATAATGTCCTTAATAAAATATTTCTGGCCCACCGCTAACCAACATATATCTATCATCTTAACTACTTTCAAGATACTACTCTTAGCACCCAGGGGATTGCCTCTGGTGAAGGAAATAGCAACCCACTCCAGTGTTCTCGCCTAGGAAACCCCATGGACAGAGGAGCCAAGTGGGTTACAGTCCATGGGGTCACAGAGGGTCCAACACAATGTGGTGACCGAACCAAGGGATTGCAGAGATAAATAACCCCAGTTCTTGCCCTCTGAGACCCTATGATGTGGGGGTCGGGAGATAGTATGTGCGGGGAAATAGAAAGATAAGTAAATCCACATACTGCTAGACAAAATGAGAGCAGGGCCATGATGAAGAACATGCATTGTGAATGCAGGAGAGGGTCTAGTTCAGCAAGCAAGATGGGCGCTGGCTTCATGGAAGATGGAAGGGGGTTGTGGGGAACAGTGAGCAAGCACCAGTGTGGCCCACTGAGGCCCACCATATGGATCCTGGAACCCAGGCTCAAGGCTTTTTGTCCTCAATTTTGCAGGAAGAGGGATGGGATGTGGGTATTAAAGAATTTGCACCTGGAGAATCTGAGAGCAAGGACATTTTAATATCATTTTATTTAGATACCACATACCTCCAGATTAGATTTTGTGGTGGCTTAAGACAAAAACATAAAAGTTTGTTTTAAAAAGAAGTGGAATGAAAAGCACAAGTCCCAACTCACACTCCAGCAAACTGATAACAAGCCAGCCTGTTCTTGACCTACTATGGCCTTGTTTGGATTCGACAAATTACCTTCATAACTTGAATCATGGAGAGAAGTAACCAGAAGTCAGACAACACGTATGGGAGGGCAGTTCCCCATAGCTCAACATCCTGACATTTCAACCTGTCTGCTCTCATTTCAGCTGCCTGGGTTCACCTCCAAGAAGAGTGCAGATGCTGTAATAGTATTGTTACACAGCAAACTTCCTTTGATTTTACCCAATTTTCCCCCTAACTTGCAACTTTCCCGACACGACCGAATTCCCCATCAGGAATGGCCCTCTAATTAAATTGCTTCCTTCACTGCTCCAGCCCCTGAAGCTAGGGAAACAATATGTTTCTAATTTCTCTTTGGGGTTCTTATTCTCAAGTCAACCCTTCTGCTCTAGTCATATTATTGATGTGGCATTTTATGTCCCCAAAATACCTCGTGGCCTTTCCAGAAAATAATACCTCTATTAACAAAAAGGATGGTTCCAATGGCATTTCCTTGGCAGGCATTTTATTAGTAGAGGGAAAAATGAAATCGGGGGAGAAGGGGAGGTAAGGTATACGAAATAAGACCAGGAAGGTTAGTAGCAAGAAATCATTAAATATGACCGAAAATGCTGTCACTTATATGAGAATGTATGTGTCTAGGAGTCTCAGGTCAGAGAAGGACATGGCAACCCACTCCAGTATTCTTGCCTGGAGAATCCCATGGACAGAGGAGGCTGGTGGGCTTCTGTCCATAAGGTTGCACAGAGTCGGACTGAAGCAACTTAGCAAGCATGCATGCATTGGAGAAGGAAATGGCAACCCACTCCAGTATTCTTGCCTGGAGAATCCCAGGAACAGAGGAGCCTAGTGGGCTGCCGTCTATGGAGTCGCACAGAGTCGGACACGACTGAAGCAACGTAGCAGCAGCAGCAGCAGGAGTCTCGGGGTTAAAGCAGGCAAGACATGGACAGATGGGAGAAGACGGGAAAGAGGTGGGTCTGTCTTTAGGGAGGGAGTGAACATGAGAGACTGGCAAAGAGGCCCAGTTTCCCCCTCTCATTGACTCTCTCGGGGCCAGGCCCCATCCTGCTGGACCTCCTGGGCTGGAGGAAGCAGGGGACTCTCAGGCTCTGGCTCACTACCCAGGGTTCCCTAAAGGCCAACCTATCACCACCAGGCCTGGGACAATTCCAGGAGCACCTATTGGCCCAGGGCCGTTGCTCTGAGAATGAATGGACACCTCCTCCCCTATCTACAGAGACCCAAAATCCTGTTAAAGAGGGAGACAGCCTTTCATTCCAGGTAATGACAGAAGTCTTGAAATGAAAGATTGGCAGGGTAACACTTTCTATGAAAAGACTGATTACCTTAACCCTCCCTACAGCCAAAAGCAGTAACAGGGAACTGGACATTGACCAGAGATGAGCTATGGAGAGGGAGAGAGAGAGAGAGAAGCTTGTTAAGTGGAGATTCTGTGATGGAAGATGGACCTGGAAGGTATCTTGACTTTGGGGAGTCACCTTATTATCCTCAGTGGGCCCAAGACAGCATATGCTGTGCCCGGGGTTGGCCTAGGAGAGAAGTGCCTGGTCACACGAACTTTCTCTTCTTGATTACATAAATTCACCCACTTATTGCAGGTATCAATGTTTCCAGTAGGTCCTTCATCCTCTTCAGTCATCTGATGGCTGACTGCACACAGTGATAGCACACGTGATGATGCTGGTCCAGGTACCACAGCCCCAGGGCCCCCCAGCTCATCTCTTCACTTTGGTTTTGCCATAGAAGCAGCAAGTGCACTTGGCCTGCAGGTTAATTTCAACTTTCTTCATCATTTTCCTGAGACAGGCACCATAACCAGTTCCCTATTTGCAGATGACATGAACCTTCTGGGTGCATTCAGCCCTGCCTCTGCAAGCTGCCCCCTAGCCCAGAGAGGAAACAACCCCCTTTATTGTAATGTCAACGGATCAATGTGTAGATTGACTTCATCTCCAGGAGATTTGATAGCTGAGGTAACAATCTCTGGGCTTCCCTGGTGGCTCAGCCAGTAAAGAATCCGCCTGCAATACAGGAGACCCAGGTTCAATCCCTGGGTTGGGAAAATTCGCTGGAGAAGGAGAATCCCATGGACAGAAGACCCTGGCAGTCCATGCGGTCACAAAGAGTCAGACATGGCTGAGCAACTAACATAAACTCTCTGTTCCTAGGAATTCAGCTTTTTTAGATATTCCCCTTTTTTCCCTGGCCCCACTGTGCCCTCTGAGCCCAGGCCACAAGAGTAAAAGCACCGAGTCCTAACAATTCAACCACCAGGGAAGTTCCCAAAATTGCTATTTTTAAAAATGACTTATGGGTCAAATCAGAGAGTGGTATTTCAGTCATTGAAACACTGATAAACAGACTCAGAAAAAGCAGAAACTGGGCCCACGCCCAGATCCAGCGCTGCATGGGGAAGGGACAGGGTCTGGGTGAGAATTCTTAGGAAGGAATCCTACCACTCCTGCTTCATTAGCGAAGGACACTTCTGTCCTCTACACACTAGCTATCCTCCCTCAGAAAAGAGCTGTTTGCTTTACAGAAAATCTCATCAACTGTCAGCACATCCTCCGAGGTGGGTATCCTCCTCCTGGTTAGGCAGCAGTCAAGGCCCTGGCCTCGAGCCACACCACCACTAAGTACAAAGCTGAGGCTGAGGCGGGCCTGTGAGACCATGGAATCACGGTGCACACCGTCGGGACCTCCCCCGTTTGTGCCAGGGCCTGAGGAGGCAGCATGCTGTCTTGGGGGTGTGGGGGGAGATCTACCCCTGTACCCCACCTCCAGGATGCTAAAGGCACAGGGAGAGAGAGGGTCAAGCTTGCTTCTGGAACACCTTTTTTTGCCCCCACTCCAAGCCAGGAGAGCTACCAGGGCCCCAATGTGGCCCCAATTTGCTGCTGTGGGGGGCAGCTTGGTCAGGGCCCTGGGGGGAGGGTGGTAGGGATTCAGGGGGGTCTGTGATGATGGAGAGTGGCAAGGGGAGCCCAGATCCACAGGCAGAGGCCACAGGTCTACAAAGAGGCTGAGAAAGAAGACACCAGGAATTCATAGGCAGCTGAGATCAGTAAAACACCAAAGCAGCCCGACCACAGCCTAGGAGGGGTCACAGAGAGTGTACACACACGGGCCAGCACAAGGCCAGGGGCCCATCTCACTCCCAACCGTCATGAGATCTTGAAAGGACTCTGCTGCCACCCATCCTTCTAAGAGAGGAGCTTCTAAGAGAGGAGCAGAGAACGAGGATAGGGGTGGGAGCTTGAAAGATTGAGCAACATGGAAACAGACATCGCCCTAAAGAGAGTTTAGTAATCATTGCATCAAAGTATAAACTGATTAGACTCAATCTGGCATCTCTTCACCAACGTCCGGTGGGTAGGGGCCTCAGCAGGACCACAACAGATACTAAGTTGCATTCGTGAGCTCCGTGAGCCCATCAGAAGTCCTGCTCCTCACTGCAGTCATGCCCTGGCACCGCCTAGGCCACGCTTGGCAACCTCGTCTCGTTTATTCTCCATAAAGTACGTCACGTGCCTCTCCTAGAGGAGACCTGGTCCCACCTGGGATTCTGTGTGGGTTGTCACCTTCCCTGGTGCCAGCGCCCTGCTGTCTTCAGGATCGGGGTGGAAGCAGGGTCCTAATGCCCCCCTCTTATCAAGTTATATTTTCAACACGTCTTGAGGCACCAGGGCAATGCGTCCCTCTCTACTTGGGTTTCCAGAGGGTGAGGGTAAAGGGTGTAGAGAGCTCTGGGCTGCTAGGCAGGTAGTTGTAGGAGGTCCAAATCACCAAGAATTCCAGGCCTGGCAGGGTTCATCTATGCCAACCCCGACACTTGAACAAACCAGGAAACTGAGGCTGACCTCATCTTAAGGCCCAGACTGAGCCCCAGTGTGGGACTCTCTGTCCTTGGCAGTCCTTCCCTGGGGTCCAGACAGGGCATGTGAGGAGGCCTCCCAGGAAGGACTGGTGGAGCTGACTTGCTCACCTTCCGTTTTCCTTCAGGCCAGCCTGGACCATGAGATGCACTTACAGTTCTAGTTGACTCTTCTCGTCTTCCTAAAGAAAATTTTGAATGAACTTCACAGTGTTAATTAACCTTTCCCACTGTTTGGCGTCACCCTGGTCTCTGTGCTCTGTATTCCTCCAGCAACAAAACACACTGTTTGCCTATTGACTGGCTATAAATCAAACCCTTTATAGCCAATTAAATCATACCAGCGCGACTAGGTCGTCTTTGCAAAGTCAGCATTTTGGACGAGCAGGGTTGTTTCTTCTCCTCTACCAGTTTCAGAGATGGGTAGAGTTCTCCATGTGAGGACTGGGGGATGTTGACTTTGGAGCTGACCAGTGTTTGAGGGTCCAAGCTAAATTTAGTTGGACCCTCCCGGTTGGTTGTTATTCCAGCAACTAAATGTGGGCTTGCCCAGCTATATTTTAAGCTGAGACCCAATTTTCCTCTGTTTGGTTTGGTTGTATTCTACAGGACCTTGGTTTAGTTACCAAAAATATAAAGGGTTTTCTTGTGGGCTTTGAAGAAAGTTCAACCAGAGAACGTAAGAACAGACCATGTGGTACTGACATGGGGTCATGTGATCTGAAGGGACTTGTCTAGCTACTGTAGAACATTTTTTGACCCCCCTCCCAAGTTAATTGTCTGAGACCAGGCAAGAGTGAAGAGCATGATTGCTAATTTGCACATGCAGAAAGCTTACTATTTTTGTATGTCAACTATACCTCAACAAAACTGAAATTAAAAAAAGAAAACTTATTATCAAGAAACTCTTCCAAAATTTTCAAAACCCTGTGCTTAAGTACTAAACCATATACACAATATGCTACCATCTGTGTAGGAAAATAGAAAATATACATTTGCATATGCAAATATGATTTCTGGACGCATTCACAAGGAACTGGCAATGCTAGTTGTGTCTGGAGAGAAAAACTGGAGGACTGTAGACCAGAAGGGTCATGTTAGAATTTTTTCCTGTGTGCACAGGTTACTTTCATTTTTATGTTTAAAAATGTATCATTTGGCCAATGCATTCTGTATACATACATGTAACATCACTGCTTTGTGATTCCATTATTGCCAGAGCAGTTTGTAATATGCTGCTAAGTCACTTCAGTCGTGTCCGACTCTGTGCGACCCCATAGACGGCAGCCCCCCAGGCTCCCCCATCCCTGGGATTCTCCAGGCAAGAATACTGGAGTGGGTTGCCATTTCCTTCTCCAATGCATGAAAGTGAAAAATGAAAGTAAAGTCGCTCAGTCGTGTCCGACTCTTAGCGACCCCATGGACCGCAGCCCACCAGGCTCCTCCGTCCATGGGATTTTCCAGGCAAGAGTACTGGAGTGGGGTGCCATTGCCTTCTCCGTAGCACCTTCCAATTTGGAATCTCCAGGAAAGAGCAAGCAAAAAGCCACAACTGTTTGAGCCAAGTATGTATGTGTGAGTTCACACGGTGCACACACACAGTGACATACATCATATTTTTTATCACGTAATTCCACAGTGTAGGTTTTAAAAACTGAGTACTGAATGAAAAGGCTGGAAACAAATATGCCCATATTGTTAATAGTACTTAATTCTACATAATGGAAATATAGGTCACTACTATTTTCTTCTCTATATTTGTGGGCACCTAAAAAATATCAACCCAAAGTTTCTACCTAAACATAGATCCTGACCCTGTGTTAAAAAGCAGTGTCTTAAGTACAGGAAGATGGTAAAGGAGTTCCCATGACCACAGTCTCCAAGTGCTAACGTTCAGTCTCTTATAAGAAGCATTGGAATTTCTTCTCATTTCACTTATTTGACATCATTCAGGGATGACTCATATTTGTCCATGTCTTATCCTTAGATCTGCTCATTTCAGTTCAACAAATGCTTATCGAATGAGTGTGATGGGCTGGGTGCTGGCGGGTATGAACCACTGCCATTTCACCCATCTTAAAAAAGAGAAAAGAAAGAAAATACTTTTCTGGACTCATCTTTCTCTCCAGCCCCATGCCTCCTACTCTCCTTTGCAGCAAAATTCTCTCCATCAGTTGTTTACACTCTGATTCCTCTCTTCGAACTCTCTTTTGAACCTCCTTCAGTCACCCTCCCCCACCACATTCTTTTCTGGTCTCGACCTGGCTGAATCCAATGGATGGTTCTCAGTCCTCAGTGCCTTTAGCCCTGCTGTAGCAGCTCCTGTTCCTGGGAACACTCTGGGACACAGCTCACTCCTGCTTCACCTCCTCCCTTGCAACCACTCATCCATTCTCCTTTGCTGGTCAGTCTTTTTCTGCCCTGCTGTAAGTGTGAGGGGCTCCAGGGCTCAGGCTCCAGCCCCTTTTCTCCCTGCACTTTCTCCCATGTGATCTCATCCATTCTCACAACCAAAATGCAACTGATCTGCTGAGAACTCACCCATGTATGTATTCATCCTGCGTCACTTCCCTGAACTCCAGTATCACATAGCCAACCATCTACTGGATATCTAAGCACTTGGGTATCTAAAGGCATCTCAAGATTAGCATGTCTAAAACTGAGCGCCTAAATTCCTACTCAAAACCACTCTCCCGAAGTCTTCCCGTCTCAGCAGCTCCATCCTGTTGCTCATGCCCCAAACCATGGAGCTATCCTTGCTTCTCTCTTTCTCTCATAGTTAGTTAGTTAAGTCACTCAGTCATGTCCAACTCTTCTCAATCCCATGGACTGCAGCATGTGAGGCTTCCCTGTCCTTCACCATCTCCCAGAGCTTGCTCAAACTCATGTCCATCGAGTCGGTGATGCCCTCCAACCATCTCATCCTCTGTCGTGTTCTCTCACGTGCCACGTCAAATCCACGAGTATATTATGTTGACTGCACTTGCAAAATACCTCCAGGACCCAACCTCTTCTCATCTCTTCCACTGCCACCACTCTGGCCCAAAAGCCCAACACCTGTTACTGCCATAACATCCTTAATGTTCTCCCAGCGTCTCCTTTGTCCTTTATCCATCCATTATCAGTGCAGGAATGAGACCGGTTAGTTTAAAACACAAGTCAGATTATGTTACTTACTCCTCTCATCAAACTTCAGGAGCTTCCCATGTCACTTAGAATAAAGGCCAGAGTTCCTCCAATAGTCTGCTGATGAGGCCCCATGTGATCTGCCTAGCACCTCCTTTCTACCTCTCGTCATCTCCCTGAACTCCTCTACTGGCCCCCTTACTCATCCTCCTTGCTACTACTACTGACCGCCTTGCTACTCCTCTACACACAAGCGTACTCCCCCCTCCAGGCCTCTGCCCTCTCTGTTCCCTCTATCTGGATCACGCTTCCAGGAGTCAGAGTTACCAGGTACCTCCTTAAGGTCTTATGCCCAAATATTATGTCCTCAGCAAGGCCTACCTTGATTTACCCTATCGAAAATGGCAACACCCAGTGTTCCCTTTCCTCTTCCATGTTTTTCCTCTTTAATACTATAGGATACTCTCTCTATTTTACTTATGTTTTTTCACCATTAGTACTGTCTACCTCTCACCATAAAACATAAACTACTCGAGGGCAGAGACATTTGAACATTTCTTACTCACTCCGTCCCATCCATTAGTGCCTCGTATGTGGTAGGTGCTCAGTAAATAATTGTGGAATGAGTGCTGTTGGCAAAAATATTTGGACTTGGTCTTGCAGGGACAAGGCGGGGTCAGGATGAACCCAAAAGCCCATGTTCCCATCCTACACCTACATATTCGACTAATCACCTCTATTTAGAGGAGTTTTTTATCCCCATCTCTGATCTCCAAATTCATATTCCCAGTGTCCAATTAGTGCATCTATGAGAAATTCAGAATACACATATTCTGAGCTTATACTTCTTTTGTGTTTCTCATCTCAGAAAGAGTAGGTCATTATCTACCATCCGTTCAGCTATTCAGATAAGGAACAGTGATAAATTACACTTGTGTAAATGTGTGTTGAGCACCTATCTTGGGGCATCTAGTAGGCTATACCCTAGTCACACAGGGCAGTGCACATAGCCCTTTCCTTCAAGGAGCTAAGTTTGGTGTAGTTACCGCTGTGATGACAAAATGTACAGGGTGCGATGGTTCATTTTTCCAAAGTAAAAATATCTAGTTTTTATGATTACTAAAATAATGTATGCTCATTATAAACAACTTGATTAAATAAATAAGTGAAATAAAAAATAAAAGTCATCTTGAATCTCACATTTGAGAGAGAACTGTTTTTTAACAGTTTGGTGTATATTCCTCCAGACAGTTTTCTACATGTATTTTAAGATAACTAACAGTAACTTCATATCATAAACTGAACGTCATGCAATGTGATTTAAAGTTAACTCTTTTTAAACGCATAATCATCCCTCTGAGGTAGGTACTATTATTATTCCCATTTCATATATAAGGAAACTGAGATTTAAAGAAGTTAAATAAGATCCCATTGGTTGTCAGATGTCTATAGTCAACCCAGACTGAGTGATGGCTATGGTAACAGCATTTTTGATAGCTCGGTGTCTGACACTAACAAAGATTTGTTTCTTGCTTATGCTAATGAGCCATGTCAACCACAGTTGGCTCGGCTCCCTGCTCTCTTCATCCCAGGAGCCAGGCTGAAGCCAAAGGAGCACCTCTATGTGGTACTTAGCTGATCACTGGAATACAGAGAAAAGAGAACACAGATGAAGCCAATGACGGCTCTTAAAGCATCTACTCAGAAGACACACACCTCGATTTTGCTCTCATTTCATTGGCCAAAGCAGGTCACAGGACCAGCCTGGTATCAATGAACAGAAAAGAATAACCTTCTCCCAGGAAGGCTCAGAAAATATTTTTAACAATAACACAATCCACTGAAAGTTCTAAGCTTAGATTTTAATCCAGTCTGCTCTTAGAGCTTAAATGTTCAACTACTATGCACATATATACATATATATTATGTGTATATATATATTTTTTTAAATCCTAATTCTAAGCACATTGCTGAGTGACCTCTCTTTAAGTAGTCTATTTTGGACAGTTTGCACTATTTCTTCATATAGACCCAGTTTTCTTTTTTGAAGGCTGCAGAGTTTCACATGTAGTATCCCCCATTCAGCATGCTGAAATCCTCATTCCTCAGTCCATTTATAGGCCTCGCCCCTGGAATGAATCATTGCTTCTTCAGCTTTCTTGTTGCATTTTATTTACACTTTATTTTTGCCACACATGTGCGTTGTCTTACAGTTACTTGTATACACATCTGCTTCCTTCACTAGATTTTGAGTACCTCGAAGCAGGAATCGTGTCTATCTAGAGATGAAGATTTTTATCTCTCTGTGCCTGGGCGTGTTTGGAGGAGATGAGATAATGTCTGTGGATTTTGCAATATCATGGAATTATACTCTCTTTCATCTCCATCATTTCATTACCTATACTGATTCTCCTCTATCATTTAAATTTACTGAACTCTTCAGAATTCACCCAGAATTTGTTGGCTAAAGGGGTCTTCATATAGTTTCCCTTCTCGTATTTGTTAAAATTATAGCAGCAGGAACAACATTAGGGAAACAAAATGGCAAAGAGATATTAATACATCCCTGCTTACGCCTTAAAGGAAGAGTTTTGCAAGAGAAACACAAACTAAATATAATTGCTCAAAATTCATATCATCATCAGGGTTTCCCTTGCTCGCTCTACAGTTACTAATGAAGGACAGTTCATCTTGAAGAAGAGGGCCGTTGGAACAATGCTGGGGTGGAAGCCTGGAACAACGCTCAAGTGCCGGGAGCACTTGCTCATTATCTTAGAGAGGGTCTTGCCACAAGTACTCAAACATGCAGAACACTGTCGGGGTTGAAAAGCTCCCTTTCTTGTGCCCAGAATGTTTATTTTTCAAGAGTGGCAAGTTAAAACGGATCCTTAATCTGCATTGCAACTCTGGAGCACCAGACTTGGAAGGAAAGCCCTTCCCTGACACAAAGGGCACGGCCATCTGGAAGAAAAGCCACCCTCTTAAGCTGATCAGCTGCAGGTCCCATAGCACTGGGCGGATTTGCCCGGAAACAGGCATCTTGCCATTATTAACTTACCCCCTTATTAGCAGTAATCAGCGTGTCCTCTCCATCTAATTCTTACTGAGCACCTGTGTAAGTGGCATGGCGTGGCCTCTCCTGGGAGACCCTAAGGGAGGATGCTGCAAGCCTCTTGTCTACAGGAGGTGCTTTGGAAAAGCAGGAGTGAGCAGGGCTTAGAACAACCAAAACGGACACAATTTTTAGCTGCATGATGTGTGCACAGGTAGACTGTCAAGTCCTGGCTGACAAGAAGTGCTCTCACGAGCCTCACCCTCCTTCCTTGTGGCCTGTCCCTCTGCCCGAGTCCCCCAGGGGCTTGGCCAGATTTCCGCTCTCACCCTGAAGTCTGACGAGGCTCCTGCTGCAGGGGGGTTGGGGGGGTTGGAACTGGAGTGTGAAACCAGCTCCCTGCCAGGCTCCAGGGGCCGTTATCACCACTCACCACGCCGCTTCCGTCATGTATCCTGTGCCAGAGCTGTGTCAGGCCCATCTTACATTTTTCAAAATGCCTTTAGCATCATTTCCTGAGCCTGAACATTTTGCTCGTGCTGCAAAACGGCGTCTAAGCTGAGAACCATTTTTGCAAGTTTCACGCGGGGTTATTGGGACCACAGACTTCCAGAGGCGGGAACAAACGCTTTTCTCTTATCAGCGGGTGCGAGTTGGCCCAGCTTTCCGGTAAAACCCCAGCAATGTGCAAACCAGAGCCAGTTTGTGCATTTTTATCTAAGTAGAAAGCTGCTCTTCCAGTTGGAAAAAAAAAAATCACGTAAGAATTAAGCTCTCCCCATCTCATTTAGTGTCAAATTATTTTCTGCAGCCATCGTCCTTTCTGGAGGCTGAGAGGAAGCAGCTTGGAGGCGTGAGGAGTTTGGCTCAGGGCACAGGTGGTGGGTGTGTTCCTCTCTGCTTAGCCTCAGCCCGGCTCTCTGTAAATAATGCAGCCTGACAAGATTCCTCCTCTCCTTTAGCCTTGTCCCTAACCCTTTCAGCCCCGCTTGCTGACATCATCCTGGATGGATTTAAATAGCTAACTGTGCCACATTCTCCTGGATACAGACCGCCCGATTGGCCACCTCCCCAGCTGGCCTCTACCTACTGAAAGGCAGAAGGTAGAGTTTTGGGGCCAATGGCTGCCGGAGCTCAGCTGCTGCTGGAGTCCAATGGGTTTTCTGTCACTAAGAGGGGCAGAAAAGTGGAAGCACCAGAGCTCTGTCCTGTGCGTGGCAATACTTGCATGCCCAGGCAAAGAACTGTGTTCTGCTAATCTTCCTGCGTCCTGGGCATAAAGGGAAAAGAGTGTGTACATCTTTGGTTCCCTCCTGTTGAACTGCAAGCAGATTATAAAATCAGACTCGGTGGCTAACTGATGGAATAAGTTCAGTTCAAAGAAAACAGAAAGAAAGAAAAGATGGATAGGAAACCTCAGAAAACTGAAGTCTTTTCCAAAAGGCTTTTTGAGCATAAGTTAGCTACATCCTTGGAGCAGAGAGACATTGCACCAATATCAAGCTGAGTTTAACATCTTTGTGCGTAACAACGAATACTTTAAATTATTTTAGTGTTTTCTTAAGTAATGAGTTAATAGTTAAGCAGTCTGCTGGGCTGTAGTCATCTCCAATAATTCTAGCAAAGAAAAATACTATAAGAGAGAACAGACTGAGGAAGGTAAAAGTAAGACTAATGTAACCCACTGGAATTGTATCATTCTAGAATTTTAATTAAGTAATTTTAAAAGCAGTGGAGAGCCATTTACACAAATACTAGGCCGAAAGTTATGAGGTTGTGTTTAATACTGCAAATCATTGTTCTAAGGAACACTAAAAAATCTTAATCATAAATGTGCAACATGCAAGAAAGTGAACACAGTGGGAACAGGGGATGGGACACAGAGAGAACCCTGACTTCCTATTCAGAAAAGCTTTATTAAAATCCCTGAAGAAGGTATGAGGTCTACAATACACTATAATGGAAATTATTCCTACACATATGCTTTCACACAGAAATTAAACCAAAATCAGTTCAAAAAATAAGAATAAAAAGCTCATTCCATTGTATACAGAATAAAATTAATCCCTATGAGTCATTTACTCACACAGCTGGATACTTGGGGTGGACTCTGTGTGGGGGCAACAGTCACCTCTTAGCTAACTCAGGTCTCTCACCAGCCCCCAGACTTTGTCAGACTAGGCCTCAGTCTTCTCGCTGTTTAGGGTCAAGCACACCAAATAATCATATTAAGTAACACACTGGTGATGGGTTAGAAACACAAGCCACGTTGGACATTGGTGAGGCCACTAGATGCAACACATGTACAATCCTAGAAACACTTGATACAGGCTTCCAGATCATAAAGCAAAATGAGATAACCTCCTCATTCCAAATCATTAGTACATAACCTATGAGTTAGTGATCATGTACTTCAGTGCTTCCTAAATGAAATGTGATTTTCCTGGCTGAGATGTAATAATGCTGGGCAGAATTAGTTACACTCAGTTCAGTTCAGTTCAGTTCAGTTGCTCAGTCATGTCCGACTCTTTGTGACCCCATGGACTGCAGCAGGCCAGGCCTCCCTGTCCATCAGCAACTCCTGGAGTCCACCCAAACTCATGTCCATTGAGTCGGTGATGCCAACCAATCATCTCATCCTCTGTCGTCCCCTTCTCCTCCTGCCCTCAATCTTTCCCAGCATCAGGGTCTTTTCAAATGAGTCAGCTCCTTGCATCAGGTGGCCAAAGTATTGGAGTTTCAGCTTCAACATCAGTCCTTCCAATGAACACCCAGGACTGATGATCTTTAGGATGGACTGATTGGATCTCCTTGCAGTCCAAGGGACTCTCAAGAGTCTTCTCCAACACCACAGTTCAAAAGCGTCAGTTCTTCGGTGCTCAGCTTTCTTTACAGTCCAACTCTCACGTCCATACATGACTACTGGGAAAACCATAACCTTGACTAGACAGACCTTTAGCAAAGTAATGTCTTTGCTTTTTAATATGCTGTCTAGGTTGGTCATAACTTTCCTTCCAAGGAGTAAGCATCTTTTAATTTCATGGCTGCAGTCACCATCTGCAGTGATTTTGGAGCCCCCAAAAATAGTCAGCCACTGTTTTCCCATCTATTTGCCATGAAGTGATGGGACCAGATGCCATGATCTTAGTTTTCTGAATGTTGAGCTTTAAGCCAACTTTTTCCCTCTCCTCTTTCACTTTCATCAAGAGGCTCTTTAGTTCTTCTTCACTTTCTGCCATAAGGGTGGTGTCATCTGCATATTGATATTTCTCCCAGCAATCTTGATTCCAGCTTGTGTTTCTTCCAGCCCAGCATTCCTCATGATGTACTCTGCATATAAGTTAAGCAAGCAGGGTGACAATATACAGCCTTGATGTACTCCTTTCCTGATTTGGAACCAGTCTGTTGTTCCATGTCCAGTTCTAACTGTTGCTTCCTGACCTGCATACAGATTTCTCAAGAGGCAGGTCAGGTGGTCTGGTATTTCCATTTCTTTCAGAATTTTCCACAGTTTATTGTGATCCACACAGTCAAAGGCTTTGGCGTAGTCAATAAAGCAGAAATAGATGTTTTTCTGGAACTCTCTTGTTTTTCGGTGATCCAGCAGATGTTGGCAATTTGATCTCTGGTTCCTCTGCCTTTTCTAAAACCAGCTTGAACATCTGGAAGTTCTCGGATCACGTATTGCTGAAGCCTGGCTTGGAGAATTTTAAGCATTACTTTGCTAGCGTGTGAGATGAGCGCAATTGTGTGGTAGCTTGAACATTTTTTGGCATTGCCTTTCTTTGGGATTGGAATGAAAACTGACCTTTTCCAGTCCTGGGGCCACTGCTGAGTTTTCCAAATTTGCTGGCATATTGAGTGCAGCACTTTCACAGCATCATCTTTCAGGATTTGAAATAGCTCAACTGGAATTCCATCACATCCACTAGCTTTGTTCATAGTGATGCTTTCTAAGGCCCACTTGACTTCACATTCCAGGATGTCTGGCTCTAGGTGAGTGATCACACCATTGTGAATACCTGGGTCATGAAGATCTATTTTGTACAGTTCTGTGTATTCTTGCTACCTCTTCTTAATATCTTCTTCTTCTGTTAGGCCCATACGATTTCTGTCCTTTATTGAGCCCATCTTTGCATGAAATGTTCCCTTGGTATCTCTAATTTTCTTGAAGAGACCTCTAGTCTTTCCCATTCTATTATTTTCCTGTAATTTTTTGCACTGATCACTGAGGAAGGCTCTGATCTCTCCTTGCTATTCTTTGGAACTCTACATTCATCTTTCAGTGTCCTATCTTTTTGCCTTTTCATACTGTTCATGGGGTTCCCAAGGCAAGAATACTGAAGTGGTTTACAATTCCCTTCTCCAGCGGACCACATTTTGTCAGAGCTCTCCACCATGACCCTTCCATCTTGGGTGGCCCTACACAGCATGGCTTAGTTTCATTGAATTAGACAAGGCTGTGGTCCATGTGATCAGATTGGCTGAAAAGTTACATTATTCTTTACATTTTTTTGTAGATTTATATTATCTCACAGCTTTTAAAGTGTACATACCATTTGATCCAATAAGTCTACTTACAGGGATTTATTCTACAGGCATGCTTATATAGAACCATTGTTTAAAGTAACAGAAGACTGCAAACAACCTAAAAGTTCTTTAAGAAGAACTGGTATAGATACTATGCTGTATCCACACATGGGGGAAACTATGCTGCCCATCTAAAGAATGGGATAGGACTGACTGTAGTGACGTAGAATCATCTCCATAATATGTTATTAAGAGATGAAAGCAAGGTGAACAGACTGGACAAAATACTGTCATTGGATTTTTTTTTTTTAAAGATCATAAGGGCATGGAGGGAATATCTCTGGAAGGCTACACCCCACTCGAACAGCAGTGGCCTCCAGGGAGGAATTGGGAGGATGGGGACAAGAATGAGAGGAATTTGCTTTTAATATCATAACCAGTTTTTTTTTGTTTCTAGTTTGTATCAGCTGTTTTGGGATATAACATTTGATGAGTTTTAAAGAATGGATGTTATGCTCCTTGTATTCTTTGGTTTTGTGCATGTATTGCAAAAATTAATTTTAAGGAAAAATATCTGTTTGAGCTAGATTCTTCAGAAGTTCTATAGAATAAAGTATTTACACAAGATACTTTCTTTGGTCTATGAACTAGTGGTAGAAGGCAGCCACTTTTTGAGGATCAGTTATTCTGATCTTAAAGATGAATGTCCCGCATGGTAGTGAATCACCTGGGAGAAGTATGAAGGCCCAACCCATGGAGGAGGGTAAGTGAGGAGAGGAGAAGGAAGGTGACCCAGAGGAAAGAGAGCCTGGGGGTTGTTCTCATTCTGAAAAGGTAAAAAGACCTCCTCCTATGTTATAATCTGAATGACTGAGTCCCCCATGATTCAACTGGTGAAGCCCTAACCACCCCAATGAGATGGTATTAGGGGGTGGGGGCCTTTGGGAGGTGATTAAGTTTAGATAAGGTTATGAGGGTGGAGCCGTCATGATGGAATTAGTGGCCTTAGAGGAAGAAGAAGAGATATCAGAGATTCTTCCTTCCAGTGTGCAAGGATACAGTGAGAAGATGGCCATCTCCAAGCCAACAAGAGGACTTTCACCAGAACCCAAATATGTTTGCACCCCAATCTCAGACCTTCCAACCTCCAGATCCATGAGAAATACATTCCTGTTGTTTAAGACACCAGTGTATAGCATTTGATTGTGGCAGCAGAAACTAACTAATGCCACCTGGTACAGAGGATGAGACTAGAAATCTATTCTATGATCATGATATCAAAATTTAAGAAAGTTTAAAAAAAATTTAAGAAGGTCCTTCTGTATTCCTGGAACTCTCTTGCTTTTTCAATGATCCAACAGATATTGGCAATTTGATCTCTGGTTCCTCTGCCTTTTCTAAATCCAGCTTGAACATCTGGTTCACGTATTGCTGAAGCCTGGCTTGGAGAACTTTAAGCATTACTTTGCTAATGTGTGAGATGAGTGCAATTGTGCAGCAGTTTGAACATTCTTTGGCATTGCCTTTCTTTGGGATTGGAATGAAAACTGACCTTTTCCAGTCCTGTGGCCACTGCTGAGTTTTCCAAATTTCCTGGCATATTGAGTGCAACACTTTCACAACATCATCTTTTAGAATTTGAAATAGCTCAACTGGAATTCCATCACCTCCACTAGCTTTGTTCGTAGTGATGCTTCCTAAGGCCCACTTGACTTCACGTTCCAGGATGTCTGGCTCTAGGTGAGTGATCACACCATCGTGGTTATCTGGCTCATGAAGATCTTTTTTGTATAGTTCTTCTGTATATTCTTGCCACCTCTTCTTAATATCTTCTGCTTCTGTTAGGTCCATACTATTTCTGTCCTTTATTGTGCTCATATTTGCATGAAATATTCCCTTGGCATCTCTCATTTTCTTGAAGTGATCTCTCGTCTTTCCTATTCTATTGTTTTCCACTATTTCCTTGCATTGATCACTGAGGAAGGCTTTCTTATCTCTCCTTGCTATTCTTTGGAACTCTGCATTCAGATGGGTATATCTTTTCTTTCCTCTTTTGCCTTTCACTTCTCTTTTCTCAGCTATTTGTAAGGCCTCCTCAGACAACCATTTTGCCTTTTTGCATTTCTTTTCCTTGGAGATGGTCTTGATCACTGCCACCTGTACAATGTCACGAACCTCTGTCCATAGTTCTTCATGCACTCTGTCTATCTGATCTAATTCCTTGAATCTATTTGCCACTTCCACTGTATAATCATAAGGGATTTGATTTAGATCTTACCTGAATGGTCTAGTTTTTTCCCTATTTTCTTCAATTTCAGTCTGAATTTTGCAATAAGGAGTTCATGAATTGAGCCACAGTCAACTCCCAGTTTTTAATGTATATACACAAATATATATATTAATATATATGTGAGCTCAGCATACGATTAGACACACAAGTGTGTGTATGCACACTCAGTCATATCTGACTTTTTGTTACCCCATGGACTGCAGCCTGCCAGGATCCTCTGTCCATGAAAGTTTCCAGGCAAGAATACTGGAGCAGGTTGCCATTTCCTTCTCTGGGGGATCTCCCTGACCCAGGGATTGAAACTGCATCTCTTGCATCTCCTGCTTTTCAGGTGGATTCTTTACCACTGTGCTACCTGGGAAGCCCCATCAGGCACACAAGACCATACGATACATATTAACTATTATAATTATTAAAATCACTAAATTATTTAAGGTTTCCCCACCTTAAATAGATATTAACAGTAGGATTACTATTTTGCCAATGGTTCAAGCATTCTCTGGGCCCTAAGTAATAATGACATGTATAACAGGGGGCTACAGATAATAGGGTAATTTATGTTGTTTAATAAAGATGAAATTTATTCTATATTCTGGTGGCTGTACAATCAAGGTGCATGAAAGATCTGAATGTACTACACATATAGGGGTGCTAGTCACTAAAATGTGCTTACAGGAAAAATCCCATTTCCTGCCATAATTATTTCTTGAGAAAGAATTCATTAGAACAGCCTTGTGAAGGCAGTATTTGCCATCACACCATGAGTGCAAGGCAGCCTCAAGTTTTGGAGACACTGAATGCCCCCACCAAAGGCAGCGTAATTCCTGCATCAATATATTATATTCATCCCCTGGACTCATCTATCTAATGTGAATTCAATTTAGAGGATGCTGCCAGACAGAATTAAATATATTAGTTTGAAAAATCACAGAGTAAGTGTGTTTATAGCTGTTCCATTTGATTGAATCAATTTTCTAAGTGTTTATCTTTTAAGAGTCCTAGAAATCTTGCTTATAGGGTGTGCCTCCAAGACAGACATTGCGTTCCCATCTGCTACAAGAAAGAACCCCAGAATGTTTTATTTCGGGCCTTCAGTAGCTGCCCAAGAGGACTGCTGCAGGAAGTGCATGAAATACCACTTATCAGACATTTCTACAAGCAATTATTCCATCACTTACCTGGGTTAATTATTAATCTGTGTATTTTAGGAGATCAAATTTATAGCAAAGGGGTTATGATGAGACATGCCTAATGAGAAGATCTCAAATACTGAATGGGGATAACTCACATGGTGGCACCAGCTCTAATTAAGAATTTTATGCAAGAAATAATGATAATCCTTTATGAAGCACCTGCCATTGGCAGACTTTGCCTCAGGTACTTCACACGCACCTTATCATTTGTTCCTCATGTCAGTGCTGAAGGGTTTGTTTTATAGATGATGAAATTAAGATTCAGAGAAACTCAGCAAGGTTAAAATTAGTTGTCCAAATCCCACATCTAGTTAATGGAGGAACTGGCATTGGAACTCAAGTCTGGTTAACCCCAAGCATATGCTCTTTGGCATACTACTGATCCATCATGTTCAACAGGTAAGAGCATGAAATATGTGATTTTTCCCTGCAACATTTTCAGAGATATTCCCTTAGCATAAATCCAAAAAGTTAATAAAATATTTACATTCAAAACATTATAGCCACCTTAGAACAATTCTCTATATTTAAAGGGTATATTTGGAAAAGGTATAGTGTCTTCCTTATGGAAAAATTTCCCCGAGATGAGTTTTTAAGATTTAATATTCTTTTTAAGGAGAGTTAACTCCTTTACTTTATAGTAAATAAAAAAATCATAACAAAAAAACTGGAATATGGATCTGAGAAGTATTCAAAATACAATTCAGAATGAGTCTTTATGATGAAAATAATAGAGAATAAAATGAGAAAATATAATATTTAAAGAGGTCTAGAAAGAGATTAGAGAGAATGAAATATTCAAATAGGTAATAGCTGAGAATATTCTAGAATTAAAAAACACAATTCTTCACACTGAAGAAGCACAGCAGATATTGAATAAATAAAATAAATTATCACTAAGATACTAAAAGGCAGAGGAACCAGAGGTCAAATTGACATCTGTTGGATCATAGAGAAAGCAAGAGAGTTCCAGAAAAATATCTACTTCTGCTTTATTGATTATGCCAAAGCCTTTGACTGTGTAGATCACAACAAACTGTGGAAAACTCTTCAACAGATGGGAATACCAGACCGCCTTACCTGCCTCCTGAGAAATCTGTATGCAGGCAAGAAGCAACTGCACATGGAACAAAGGACTGGTTCCAAATTGGGAAAGGAGTACATCAAGGCTGTATATTATCACCCTGCTTATTTAACTTCTATCCAGAGTACATCATGTGAAATGCCAGGCTGGATGAAGCACAAGGTGGAATCAAGATTGCCAGTAGAAATATCAATAACCTCAGATATGCAGGTGACACCATCCTTATGGCAGAAAGCAAAGAATTAAATAGGATGGTGAAAAAGTCAGCTTAAAACTCAACGTTCAGAAAACTAAGATCACGGCATCTGGTCCCATCTCTTCATGGCAAATAGACGGGGAAACAATGGAAACAGTGATAGACTTTATTTTTTTGGGCTGCAAAATCACTGCAGATGGTGACTGCAGCCCTGAAATTAAAAGATGCTTGCTCCTTGGAAAAAAAGCTATGACAAACCTAGACAGCGTATTAAAAAGCAGAGACATTACTTTGCCAAGCAAGGTCCAGCTAGTCAAAGCTATGGTTTTTCCAGTAGTCATGTATGGATGTGAGAGTTGGACTATAAAGAAAGCTGAGAGCCAAAGAATTGACACTTTTGAACTGTGGTGTTAGAGAAGACTCTTGAGACTCCCTCGGACTGCAAGGGGATCCAACCAGTCCATCCTAAAGGAAATAAGTCCTGAATATTCCTTGGAAGGACTGATGCTGAAACTGAAACTCCAATACTTTGGCCACCTGATGCAAAGAACTAACTCAATGGAAAAGACTCTGACACTGGGAAAGATAGAAGGCAGGAGAAGGGGATGACAGAGGATGAGATGGTTGGATAGCATCACTGACTTGATGGACATAAATTTGAGCAAGCTCCGGGAGTTGATGATTGGCAGGGAAGCCTGGCGTGCCGGAGTCCATGAGTCAGACATGACTGAGTGACTGAACTGAACTGAAGATACATATGGGGAAATGGTGGAACTTCAAAACATTAGAAAAATTTAAAACAATCAGTAAAAAAAAAAAGTAAAAAAAAAAAAAAGTCACATTGTTTGACAATGAACAATTAGGCTGAGAACTGACATCTCAGCAGCAAAAATTGGGCCAAAATAAAATAGGAAGATATCTTAAGAACTGCTGGCCTGTAATTCTATACCAAGTTAAATTATCATTTAAGAAAATAAAGGGCTTCCGTGGTGGTCCAGCAATTAGGAATCCATCTGCCAATACAGGGGACACAGCTTCAGTCCCTCTGGAAGGATCCCACATGATGCAGAGCAGCGAAGCCCATGCACCACAAATATGGAGCTTGCACTCTACAGCCTGTGAGCCACAGCTACTGACGGCCTCACACCAAAGCCCACGCTCAGCCTAAGAGAAGCTACCTCAGAGAGAAGCTGCTGCACCACAATGAAGAGTAGCCCCCACCCTGCAACTAGAGAAAGCCCGCGTGCCACAACAAAGACCCAGCACAGCCATAAATAAAAATAAACAAATACATCTTAAAAAAGAAAGACATTTTCACACAGGGACTAAGAGAATTTTCCATTCACAAATTATGAAAAAACTCCATGAAGATAGGAATAGGAAATATGAACCAATGAGGAAGGATTCAAGAAGCAAACAATTTACAATGAACAGGCTGAATATAACATTAAAAAATAATTCCATTTATACTGGTGTTAAAAAGAGAAATTGCTTAGGGATAAATTTAACAAAAGTATAAAAAAATTACAAAAATTTGTACTCTGAAAACTATAAGATATTCTTAAAGGAAGGTAAAAAATTCCTAAATAAATGGAAAGACAATCCATGTTCATGGGCTTAATATTATTAACAATAGTTGTTTCTTTTTTAATTTATTAGAAGATAATTGCTTTACAATAGTTTGCTGGTTTCTGCCATACATCAGCATGAATCAGCCACAGGTACACATATGAAGATGATAATACTTCTATATTCATCTATAGATTTAGTGCAATGCCTGTCAAAATCTCAGCTAGCTTTTTGTTTAGAAATTGAGAAGATAGTACTAAAATTCATAAATATGTCCATGGTATCCAGAACAGCAATCTATGAACAAGAAAAATAAATTTGGAGAACTCACCCTTCCAGATTTCAAAACTTATTACAAAGTTACAGTTATTTAATGTCTGTTATGTTTCTTCAGTGTGAAGACTTGTGTTTTTTAATTCTAGAATATTCTTAAAACTTATTACAAATGAAGACAGTGTGATACTGGGTTAAGAATAGACATAGAGATCAATGGAAATGAGTCCAAAAACTAACTCTACACTTAAAGTCAATTGATTGTCAACTAGAATGCAAAACATTCAATGGGGAAGGAATAATCCTGGATAACTGGATAGTCACATGTAAAAGAATGAAGTCGGACCTCTTCTTCACTGTACACACAAAAATTAGCTCAAGATTATTATAGACCTAAATGTAAATGCTAAAACTATAAAATTTCTAGAAGGAACATAGGGATAAATTTTCATGACCTTGGGTTGTACAAATGGCCAACAAATACATGAAAAGATGTTTAACATCATTAGTCATCAGGAAAATGCAAACCATAATCGCAAGATGCCACTTGAAAACATTAATTAAAAGAAGCCAGTCACAAAAGACCATATATAATTCTGTTATAAGAATGTCCCGAATAGGCCGATCTATGGATATAGAAAGCAGGATAGCAGTCGCCTAGGGCTGGGGAGGGTTGGAGGAGGAGTGACTGCTAACGCGCACGAGGTTGCTTTTGGAGGCCAGGAAATGTCCCCAGGTTGATTCTGCTGCTGGTGGTGCGACTCTGTGAACACACTAGAGACCACTGAGCTGTGAACTTTAATGAGGGAATTGTATAGTGTGTGATTTGTATCTCAATAAATGATGTTTTAAAAAGAAGCAAATGGAGAGTAAAAAATTTGATAAACATTCAGTAAATCTAAACAAGCACTGAATGTCTGAAATAATAGTAACAAAAAACACTAACAGAAGTTTTTTAAAAATGGAGCTAAAGGATTAGAAACAATAAGATATGAGAAGAGAGAGGAAGAATGACTAGAGATGAAGCATCTTAAGGTCAATATTTTGTTTGAAAGGATGGTGAAGTGTATTGATTAACCTACAAGATTGTCAAATAATATGCTTGTTAAATTAAACAATAAAGTAGAAATATTATCACTTGAAAGAAAAAAATGATCAATTTAATAGAAGTCAGAAAAAGAGAAAAAAGAACAACATGGTGAGTGGAAAGCATAACATAAGATTAAAGAATAAATTCATCACAATAGATGATCACAATAATGTAAATGTGCCAGTTAAAATACTGAATCTCAGATTTAATTTAAATAAATCCAGCTACACACACACACACACACACACACACACACACACGTGTGTGGTGGTTTTTTAAAATTATATTTCTGACTGTTCCTGGTAATTAGGATGAAATTTTCCCTTGTCTTGTTCCTGACTTTAAGTGGAATGCTCTTAGCATTTGTTTAGGACTATGGTAGATATTCTTTTTCAGGTTAAGGGATTTTCCTTCTATTCCTAGTTCACTAACAGAAATTATATTCAGAATATTGAGAGAAAATACCATCAATTTAGAATTCTATGCACAAACTATCATTCAAGAATGAGGATAAAATAAAAAATATACCATTTACAATAGTCTAAAAAACTATGAGATACCTAGAAGCAAGTCTAACAAAAGATGTGAAAAACTTCAACAGAGAAAACTCTAAAATTTTATTGAAATACATAAAAAATAACATAAATCGGGAGATATAACATATTCTTAACAGTACTTAACTGCTACTGCAGCTTAACAGTAGCAGTTTTCCTAAATTTACATCACAAACTTAATAAATTCTATTAACAATTCTGGGGGATTTTTTTATTGACCTGTATAAGCAAATCATAAAATCTACTCAGAATAATAGAGGACCAAGAACAGCCGAAACAATTCTGATACCTAGCAGATGGTATCAAGATTTATCACAAAGTTATGGTAATTACGCAGATGACACCACCCTTATGGCAGAAAGCAAAGAAGAACTAAAGAGCCTCTTGATGAAAGTGAAAGAGGAGAGTGAAAAAGTTGGCTTAAAACTAACATTCAGAAAATTAAGATCATGGCATCTGGTCCCATCACTTCATGGCAAATAGATGGGGAAGCAATGGAAACAGTGAGAGACTTTATTTTGGGGGGCTCCAAATCACTGCAGATGTGATTGTAGCCATGAAATTAAAAGACACTTGCTCCTTGAAAGAAAAGCTATGAGAAACCTAGACAGCATATTAAAAAACAGAGGCATTCTTTACCAACAAAGGTCTGTCTAGTCAAAGCCATGTTTTTTCCAGTAGTCATGTACAGATGTGAGAGTTGGACTATAAAGAAAACTGAGCTCCGAAAAATTTATGCTTTTGAACTGTGATGTTAGAGAAAACTCTTGAGAGTCCCTTGGGCTGCAAGGAGATCCAACCAGTCCATCCTAAAGGAAATCAGTCCTGAATATTCATTGGAAGGACTGATGCTGAAGCTGAAACTCCAACACTTTGGCCACCTGATGCAAAGAACTAACTCACTGGAAAAGACCCTGATGCTGGGAAAGATTGAAGGTGGGAGGAGAAGGGGACGACAGAGGATGAGATGGTTGGATGGCATCATCAATGTGATGGACATGAGTTTGTGTAGGCTCTGGGAGTTGTTGATGGACAGGGAAGCCTGGTGTGCTGCAGTCCATGGAGTCGCAGAGAGTCAGACACGACTGAGAACTGAACTGAACTATGGTAATTAAAATACTAGGATATCATCCTTTGGATAAATAAATAGATCCATGGGACAGGTTTCCCAAAGCCAAAACCACTAACATATACAAAGGAATCTGGAATATGACAGAGGTGACTCTACAGATCAGGGGAAAAAGGATGATTATTTAATAAATGGCCCTGTAACTATTTTGCTAATAATATTTTCAAAGGGAAAATGAGATTTATATTTCACAGGCTGCACAAAAGTAAACTTCAGGAATGTTAAGGGAAAGCTGAACATATTTAGATTATGGAAACTATATATAACATTCTAGAAGGGCACAAAATGAAAATCATCATGAAAAAGTGATACATTGAACTATATAATTTTAAAACACTTGTCCAAGACAAATGATATTAGTAACAAAGTAGAAAGGCAAACACAGACCTAGAGAAAATATTAGCAACCTACATTTCCAACCAAAGATAATTATCCAAATTATAGAATAAGTTCCTAAAAATAAACAAGCAAGAAGAGAAATCACCAAACAGCAAAAAGACATAGAATATGAAGAAGCAATTACTTTAAGAAGGCATTCAATGGTCAATAACTCTGACAATACCAACAATACCAGTTGTGAGAATGGAGAAATGAAAAACTTTCATCCATGCCAGGGCAAGTATAAAATGATCTAACCACTGCAGAAAGCAATTTGGCAAAACCTGGTAAAGTTAATCCGTGCATAACTTATGATCAACAATTTCACCTTTATGTGTTTAGAAGTTCCTGAAAGATACATGGGCCCAAAGAAATACAAAAAAAGAATGTTCTTTTCAGCATTCCAGGTAATAGCTAAAAAGTGGAAACAAGCTATCTGACCTTCAGGAGTAAAATGGGAAAATAAAATGGGAATTATTTGTACAATACAACCTTGCATAGCAGTTAACCTGAGTGAACTAGATCTGCATCATCTACACCATTAAACCTAAAATACATCATGATAAGCTAAAAAGATCCCAAGTAAATATTTATATGTGATACCATTTATATAAAATTTTACATAAATGACCCACTGGTGTGTAGTATTTACCGATACTAAAGATACCAAAATCTTCCGGTTATGATTCACTTCTCTAAGGTGGAGAGAGGGTATCTTCCAACCCAGGTGTTTTAACACTACAACGTCTAAGAGGTCCTTGAATTTACACATCATTAAAATGGGGAAGGAAATGGCAATCCACTCCAGTATTCTTGCCTGGAGAATCCCATGGACAGAGGAGCCTGGTGGGCCATAGTCCATGGGGTCACAAGAGTCGGACACGACTGAGCAACTAAACCACCACCAGCACCAAAGGTAACAAGAATGACTAGGCCACTGATGAGAATCTAGCACTGATACGGGTTTATGCACAGAGGTCCTAAAGGAGATCTGGAGGGTTCTGATATCAACGGCGAGTTCCTCTCCTCCTCTCCCCTCAGGAACTGATGATGATAACCCTCTACCAGTGGGGCCAAGAGGTTGGTGCTGGCTCTGCTTCCTGTTGTCTTCTGCAGGTCCTGGGTGGTCCCCCTTCACCCAGCCTGGTCTGTGCTGGGAAATCTCTCTCCTGCTTCAGATGGACTCACTCCTGTGTTTCCTCTGGCACTCACCAGAAACACAGACCTGACACTCCGAGTTTCACCTGCTGATTTCTGTAGAAAGTTCTATAGCCCACCTCTGCCTCTTTGATCCATGCCCAGCCCCTATACCTGTGCCTATTCAGGGGGTGGGCTCAACTTTCCTCTGGGGGCTGCAATGCAGGACATAGGGCCTTTAAACCTCGTTTGGCTTGGAGTCACAGAACAATATTCCTTTCTGAGCTCCTCCATTAAACACACACACACTTCCATACACATACACAGACACATTTATATACACTGTGCACACACATGCCCAAACTCATACATACAAAGAAACACACACACATTTATACCACTCCTTTTTCTCCAATAGGAGTCGGGTTGCTTCATTAGTCAAAATCCAATATTATGTAAATATTGTGGGGCAGATCTGATTTTAGAACGGAAGGGGAAGAATAGAATTTGCAATTCACGAACACATCAAATAGCAAAGGACAACTGTGTGATACCATTGGAACCACTATAATACAATAGATTTCCTTCTCATATAAGCTCAAATTCTGTCGGTTTTCTTTTTTCACTTTGGGAGCAGAGTTGATTCAATTATACTCTTCAATTACCATTATAACATGCAAGGTCCCTCTCTAGCTTCATTTTACTTTGTTTTCTCCTTTGTGCCCAACTCCACTCTCGTGTCCCATCCCTCTCATCCCTCACAAGCATCCTCTGTGATGTGTTGGATGTCTGTTCGATTGTTCTTATGCCATAGCTTCTTTGCTAAGATGGCACAGCAAGACGATGCTCGTCTCTGATCCGTTACACGTTCATTTCTGTTAAGAAGCCATAAAATGGTAGGTTTATACGGGAGTGGCCTTTGCTGTGGCACCGAGTGGCCGAATGACGCACACGTGCGCGGCTGTTTAATGTGATGGTGGGGCCAGATGTGTCTATCATATTGCCTTCTTTATACACAGAAATTAGCTCTTAAGATCATACTCTTGTGAGGGGAAAACATTTAAATCAGGAAAATGCTAATTTGCTGGGAGCAAGTTGAGAGTTTTTGTCTATGAGCAGGGAGTGGGGTGACTGCACGAAGCCTCCTTTCCCCTTGGAGTCTCTCTGGCTGAGACCCGCATGTGGGCTCCCTGGAACCTGGCCCGTAGGTGGCAGTCTCCCTTCATCATTGCCGGGCTGCAAACCTCCGGAGGGCAGACTGCCATAGCGGGCTCTTTTGCATTTTCCTTGGGGTTTCCTAAGATTTAACATTCCCACTGCTCAACTTCTCCTCCTCCCCACACAGAGGGCCGAGGGAGTGGAGCTGATGACCAGAGAAACTTCGTCTGTACCCAGCCCAAGTCAGAAGACCCGGTCATGCCCCGCTCCAGGCAGTTGCTTGAGAGTTGTCCTGAAGCCCTCTTGCAGAACCGCTCTGTAAATGACGAGGAGTGCCTCTCATTCTAAATATTATAGAAAGTAAACTCTTGCAATTTTTCGTATTTCTTTAATTGTCATATTTTTAAAAAGCAACCATGTTGATGCAAATCTTTATCCTGTTTCGTCTTGCCCTCCAGTTCTCTGCCAACACACCCCCACAGATCTGGGGTTAATCTTTAAGAGTAGGTTGCAGCCAGACATTCTTCCCCCAGTGTGCCCCAGCCTTCACCCAGCCCCTCAGAGAGCCTGTTTGACAAGACAGAGAATAGTCACAAGTAGAGATATGGAGTGTGTGCTCGCAGGAGCGTGAAATCCTCTTGCCCCATCTCCTGCGCAGAAAATTCTAGATGGAGAATTCAGAAGAAAACTGAGAGATCAGGAAAAGGTACCACCTTCTCACCTTCCTTCCACTGCACTCACCCTGCACCCAAGAACGGAGGCAAGTGGAGAACCACCCCAGCCCCAGGCCCTTTTGGGGAAGCCGGCCCAATGGGCTTCTAGTCAGCCAGCACCGTGCGTCTTGGCCCCCACTGTTTATGGGGCTGAAGGAAATTTCAACAATTTGCAAGTGTCAAATTGCCTGAGGACTGTGTCCGCCTGGGATGCCTAGTGGAGTGGTTCATTAGCATTTGTAAAATCTGCCTCAACTGAAGCTATAGAACCCAATACTGGAGTGGGTTTTGTGTATTCCACTTGAATTAGCAAGTATAATACCTTTTAAATCTCATCAACACCTGTGTTCTGAAAGGAAGGGGCTTCCTGCTTTGTGCTGGAAGGAGGATCTCTCTGCTTGTAGGTGTTTCTTCTCCTCAAACTAGAGATCTGGTTAGATGCCCTGTCCCTTCTTCCTTCCCCAGAGGTGAGAGGAGGGCTCGGAGATTGCTGCTTAGGGTAAGAAGATACAGGAAGTCCTGAGGGTTACAGTCGGCTTTCCTGAATCAGACAGAGGTAGCCGGTGGCTGGCCTATTTTAAAGGGGGGCAAATTCACATTCCTCTAAAGGACTAGACCCCGGGGTAAGTGGGGTGTAAGGGCTGGTGGAGGGGGTGGAGGTGGAAGGGATGGTGGAAGTAAGGGTGGTGGACCACATTCATTTATGACACAGGAGAGACAGATTGAAACCAATTTGCAAAGAAGCTGTGAATGAAAGTGCTGTAAAGAAACAGAATTTCAGGTTAATTTCTATCTGAATCAAACCTTAGTGGATTATAATTCCACATTGCTTTACCATTCTTCGTCTTCCACTGATCTTGGAGATGCCTACCAATGTGGGAAATGAATGCATAAGATCTAAGGACATGCAATCTTTCCTCTCTTTAGACCCTTTTCCTTGAAAAGCTACTTCTGAATTAGGATTTTTCTTTCCTCATACGTCAAAGAACTGCTCAGTGGCACCACTAATCTCCAAAGTCTATAAAAAAAAGCCTTGGCGGGGTGTTTAAATTCTGCTTGAACTTGAGCGCACCAGCCTTTCCCACTTCATCTCCCATCACTGATGTGTTATCAGACATATCCCAGTTCTCCTACTAATTCCAGGAGTGTTTCCACACCTCCATTGTCTCTGTCCATCCCTTAGCCTGGATGCCCTCTCAACCTACTCCACGTAATGGGATCCTACTTATTCCTCAAGGCCTGCCCAAATCTGACCTCCTTCATGAAACTGGGTCGGGCCCAAATCTGACCTCCTTCATGAAACTGGGTCCGTCTGGAGTGAGTTAACCAGCCCCACCCTGTGCTCTCATGGGTGAACCTCCATCCCCTATGTGCACACAGCCTGGTGGGTCAGCAGGCTATGCATGTGCCTGCCCTCCTCCTTCACAATCCTGAGCATCCTATGAGAGCGGTCCATGTCTCACTGTATCTCCTCTAATACCCAGCCAAACATTGCCCAACGAGTAAAGCTTGACAACGGTTGGTAGAATTTGCAGTCCAATCATGTTAGCTTATAAAAATAAACATAAATGTCAGGCCTAATTCATCCCAATTCAATGTAAGAGGTCCCATGGATTCACTTTTAACAGAGGAAAATTAGTAATTTAAAACTAGAAATGAATTAGCCAATGAAGAGAAAGGTAAAGAATGCTCAACCTCTCTGGAATTCAAAGACTTGCTTGTTTAAATAAGGAAATGCTAAATTTGGCAAATCAAATAGGCAAATTTAGAAGAAATCACAATGGTCATTGTTGCCAGAGTCACAGTGAGACATACACTGTCAGGGCTGCTGGCAATGCAATAGGTACAGTCTCTCTCAATGTGATTTTATGAAATTTCTCAAGAACCTGACAAAACTTTGTTCACTTTGATCCAGCAACTCCAACAAGAATGTTTTGTAAGGTTAAAAACTGTGATGCGCATGAAGAATTGTCTTTATTAAATTATTTCATTGTAGCCAGCATAGTATATACACTGAGACGTTGATAATAACCTAAGTATCTAATAATATATAAATAGGGATTCCCTGGTGGCTCAGTGGTAAAGAATCTGCCTTCAGTGCAGGAAATGTGGGTTTGATCCCTGGGTTGGGAAGATCCCCTGGAGAAGGAAATGGCAACCCACTCCAGTATTTTTGCCTGGAAAATTCCGTGGACAGTAGAGTTTGGTGGGCTACAGTCTATGGGGTCACAAAAGAGTTAGACATGACTTAGTAACTAAGCAACAACAATATGTAAATGGTTCAATAAATATTGGTCTGTGTACCAATATGCTGTGCATTAAGATAATTTTTAAAAAATGTTTTCTATCATGAGAAATTCATATAATGGAATGTTAACTGAAAAAATAGGACACAAAACTGAATATGCATTAATATCTCAAATGTGATGTTGTAGTATATATATATGTACATATATATGTTCCTATATATGTGTATATAACTTGTGCTATCTAATACAACAGACTCTAACCACAAGTACCCAATGGGCACTTGAAATGTGACTAGTCCAAAGTGAGGTGTGCTGTGTGAAATACATATGGGGTTTCAAAGACTTGTAAGAAAAAATAATGTAAACTACTATGTTAATAATTTTTACATTGATTATATATTGAACGATGATATTTCAGACATACTGGGTGAGACAAATTGAATTATTAAAATAAATCTCACTTGTTTTTTTTTACTTGTTAAAATATGGCTTCTAGAAAATGTAAAATTACATCTATGACTCACATTCTATTTCTATTGGACAATGCTGTGTTTGTCAATTACATTTTTTTAAAAAGATGAAGAAAATTGCTAACTGAGGTTATCCCTGGGTTTTAGAATTACAGGTGATTTTAGCTTTGTTCCTTAAACTCTTCTGTTACCGTTTTCTCAATGAGCATATATTTCTAGCTTTTCACTTCTCTTGGGGAACGTTCTCCAACCTACCGAACTGGTGTTAGATGCAGGCGTGACTCTATACTTTTTCTCTGCAGCGCTTATTAGAGTTTGAAACTGTGTGCTGTCTGATCATTGATTCATGTCAGCCTGCTCAGCAGACCATAGAGTCCACAAGTCTGGGCCCCATGACTGTTTTGCTCATCTTTGCATTCCCAGCTCTTAACTCAATGCACAGCATTTAGTAAGTATTTAATAAACACTGGTTGGATAAACAAATGAATGAGTGAATGATTAAAGAGAAAAATGTTAAGCAACCATACCCCAATAAATTTTTTAAAATAAGAAAAAAATGTTAGCATGCAAAAGCAGAAAAGTCCAAGTCATCACAACTGCAAAATCAAAATAAATCATCGGATAAGAGAAGAATTTACAAACTTCAGTAAAGGGATGGCCAGATAGATTTTGGATCTGCTGCTGGGAGAGCAACTGATCAAGGGTTCTGCCTGTTGCACTCTGCGTTCATCCGCAGTTCTGAGGCTGCCATTCCCAGCGCTGCCCCCCGCCAATGACAAGCAGGGCAGGGACTCTAGGGCACACCCATTCCTGCGGGAAGCCGGACACTTCCCATGGGTGGTTTTGGCTCAAGGACTTCCGTTGGCCTTGTCAGAACTTCATGCCTTTCCTCCCTTCTTCTCAGGGGTCAGACCTTCAACACTATCTGGGGGCTTTCCCTCCCCATATTCTCTAATAAGTCACTTGCATGTCTGATTTCGTCTTGTGGGTTTGTTTCTCAGAGGATTCAAATAACACATTTGCTTCCAAAATTTAAAAAAGTATGCTATTTACTTTTGTTTTTGCACAGCAAAGGAAACCAAAAACAAGATGAAAAGACAACCCTCAGAATGGAAGAAAATATTTGCAAGCGAAGCAACTGACAACGGATTAATCTCCAAAATATACAAGCAGCTCATGCAGCTCTATCAAAGAAACTAACAACAGAATCAAAAATGGGTGGAAGACCTAAACAGACATTTCTCCAAAGAAGACATACAGATGGCCAACAAGCACATGAAAAGATTCTCAACATTATTCAATGTTAGAGAAAAGTAAATCAAAACTACAGTGAGGTATCACCTCACGTTGGTCAGAATGGCCATCAAAAAAATCTACAAAAAGTAAATGCTGGAGAGGATGTGGAGAAAAAAGAACCCTTGTGCACTATTGGTGGGAATGTATATTGATACAAACAGTATAGAGTATTTTAAAAAACTAAAAATAAAGCTACCTTATGACCCAGCAATCCCACTCCTGGGCATATACACTATGAAAACCATAATTCAAAAGGACATATTACCCCCATATTCATTGCAGCACTGTTTACAATAGCCAGGACATGGAAGCAACCTAAATGTCTATTGACAGATAAATGTATAAAAAGATGTGGTACATACATACAATAGAATATTACTCAGCCATTAAAAAGAATGAAACTGGGTCATTTGTAGAGATGTGGATGGACCTGGAGTCTGTCATACAGAGTGAAGTCAGAAAGAGAAAAATATGCCTTGTGTATTAAGGCATATATGGAATCTAGAAAAATAATACTGATAAACCTATTTGCAGGGCAGGAATAGAGGTGCAGACGTAGAGAATGAACTGTGGATGTGTGCCGTGGGGGAGAGGGGATGAACTGAGAATAGCATTGACATATACACACTAGCATGTGTGAAATAGCTAGTGAAACCTGCTGCATAGCACCGGGAGCTCCACTTGGTGCTCTGTTGATGACCTAGGGCAGTGGGAAGGAGGCGTGAGAGGGAGGGGATATATGTATATATATAGCTGATTCATGTTGTTGTTCAGCAGAAACTAATGCAACATTGTAGAGAATTATGTATGGGTGTGTGTGCTCAGCTACTCTGTAGTGTCAGACTCTTTGTGACCGCGTGGACTGTAGTCCACCAGGCTCCTCTGTCCATGGGATCTTCCAGGCAAGAACACTGGAGTGGATTGCCACTTCCTTCTTCAGGGAATCTTCCCCACCCAGGGATCAAATCCACATCTCTTGTTTTCTGTATTGGCAGGCAGATTCTTTACCACTGTGCCACCTGGGAAGAACTTGGCATCATACAAAGCAATTATACTCCAATTTAAAAGAAAAAAAACCATTATAATCTATAAATGGTATTTTATGATAGATTTTAAAGTGATTAAATTATAAATATATATACTATTTACTTTTTCATTGGGCAATACATGTACACAGTACAAAATTCAAAAAGGACAAAATGTAAAAGGTGGGCATATAAGAAAAGGAAGGGGTTTTTTTTTTTTTTTTTTGCATCATTTTCCTACAGCCACCTGTAGGAAATTCCCACTTCCAAAATTCCCATTTTTTCCCTAGAAGTTAATCTCTGTTCTGCTCTTCCATATAATTGTTGGAGACAACAGGCCCAAAATGGTGACACTTATGCTAAGCCACATGTCACCAAACTGAGACACCAAATTATTTATAGTCTCAGCCTTTCCTAGAAACAGAATCTTAGACCAGTCAACCAGGAACTACTTGACCAGCACTAGTTTGGCAATCTACCTGAGAGACCCCTGCCATTGCCTAAAGGAAAGTGACCTGCAGTAACAAATCTAATTTTTGCTAGTATAACTTCCTTGTTCCCACTCTGTTCCGCCTACAAAATCTTACATTTTGTACAACTCCTCAGAGCTCCTTTCTATCTGCTAGATCAGATGCTGCCTGATTCATCAATGATTGAATAAAGACAATAGGACCTTTAAATTTTGCTCAGATGAATTTTTTTAACACTATATATACTATTCTTACATTACTTTTGTGGCATAAGAGTGTGTCTTGACTAGTATTCCATGACTTTATATATTACATCTTACTCTTGTTATGGCTCCATAGTACTCCCCTGTATTTCCACACTGATGAACAGCTAAGTATTTACAATCTTTTGCTATGACTATTGTACTGTTGTACATTCACAGTCTTTTCATTTATGTACATCCATACATAAATTCCTACAGATAAATTCCTGGAAATGGACTTACAGGATGAAGGTTAAAGATATGCTCAATTTTACTGTTGAATTGCTCTCCAAAGAGGTTAGACCAATTTATAACTCCATCAGCATGACTTTATGCCCTTGCCAACACAATGTGTTAACTATCTTTTCATCTTTACCAGTCTGACAGGTTAAAAATGTAACTTTGCATTTCGCTTATTATATAAATGAAGCAAAAAAATCTTTTCATACTTTTAAGAACCATTTTATTCCTTTTCTGTGAACTGTCTGTTCACATCCTTTGCTCATTATTCTATTGCTCATTTAAAATCGCTCTTTTAAAGTTCTTTAGACTTTAGGAAATTTACAGTTTGGTTAAGATATCAATCTGCTAGATTTTTCCCAGTTAGAATTTGATTTGTCTTTACTTTCCTTTGTGCAGTTTTTCTTTTTTGTCAGAAAGAATTTTTTTAGATTTAAAATTAGTTGAATTTATCACTCTTCTTTTTAATACTTTCTAGACTTTAAGTCACATTTAGAAAGGCCTTCTTCATTCAGAGATTTTTTAAAATAATTATTAATTTTTTTCTGAAAATTATCTTTTAAAAAAAATTCTCCCATTCATGATTTCTTATTCTTTCCTTCTCTTTTTCCTTTCTCCCTTCCTTTTAAACATTTTATTCTTTCATTCCTTTATAATTAATTTTGGCATAAGGTACAAGGGATCCGTGGAAGAGACTGCTAATGTTAACCCAATCCACTTCCTCTTCCTCTTGAACAACCAGTCTACCTTTGTTTCTTCCCTTGAGTTCAGTTCAGTTCAGTCGCTCAGTCATGTCCAACTCTTTGCAACCCCATGGACTGCAGCACACCAGGCCTTCCTGTCCATTACCAACTCCCGGAGTTTACTCAAACTCATGTCCATTGAGTCGGTGATGCCATCCAACCATCTCATCCTCTGTTGTCCCCTTCTCCTCCTGCCTTCAATCTTTCTCAGCATCAGGGTCTTTTCAAATGAGTCAGTTCTTTGCATCAGGTGGCCTTTGGAGTTTCAGCTTCAGCATCAGTCTTTCCAATGAATGTTCAGGACTGATTTACTTTAGGATGGACTGGTCACCATCTGCAGTGATTTTGGAGCCCAAAAAAATAAAGTCAGCCACTGTTTCCCCATCTATTTGCCATGAAGTGATGGGATCAGATGCCATGATCTTAGTTTTCTGAATGTTGAGCTTTAAGCCAACTTTTTCACTCTCCTCTTTCACTTTCATTAGTTCTTCTTCACTTTCTGCCATAAGGGTGGTGTCACATGCTTATCTGAGGTTATTGATATTTCTCCTGGCAATCTTGATTCCAGCTTGTGCTTCATCCAGCCCAGTGTTTCTCATGACGTACACTGCATATAAGTTAAATAAGCAGGGTGACAAAGCCTTGGTGTACTCCTTGTCCTATTTGGAACCAGTCTGTTGTTCCATGTCCAGTTCTAACTGTTGCTTCCTGACCTGCATACAGGTTTCTCAAGAGGCAGGTCAGGTGGTCTGGTATTCCCATCTCTTTGAGAATTTTTCAGTTTGTGGGGATCCACACAGTCAAAGGCTTTGGCATATGCATGGTCATATGACTGAATTTTCCAGCAAAATGTGAAGGAGTCATGCAACCCTCGTATCCTCTCTCTTTCTCTGTCTTTACCATGGGAAGGCTTTGACAATGAAAAGAGCTACATGGTCCAGATTCTGGGAGGCTTCTAGGAGCTAACAATTCCCGGCTGACAGCCAGAAAGGAAATGAGGTCCTCAATCCTACAACCAAAAGGAACTAAACTGTCAACAGTCTGAATAAAACTGGAAACAAATTCTTACCCAGTCCATCCTCTAGAAGGGAATACATCCTCACCGATTTCTGAATTCCAGTACCGCTAGACCCTGAGCTGAGAACCCTGTCACGCTGTGCCTGGGCTTCTGATCTGCTGAACTCTGAGCTCATAAGTAGGTGTTACTTTAAGCATTAACTTGATGGGTAATTTGTTTTGTGGCAGTAGAAAATGAATACATCCCTTATATCTTTTTTTCCCTCAGATTTTTCTTCTGGTTACTAATTATTTTTTTCAAATAAACTATATAATCAGCTTATCTAATTCTCAAATAACATTGTGATAGCAATTTTATTGTGGTTGTTTTACATTTATAGATTAACTTGGGGAGAACTGACGTCTTTACAATGTTGAACATTCCTATCCAAGAACATAATATGCCTTTCCTTTTTCAAAGGGGTTCATTTGCATTTGAAAGTTTTCTCTTCTTAGTCTTTGCACAATTTCCTTTTCAAGTTATTCTGAACAATTTATGTTTTTGTTCCTGTTGTACATGAGGTCTTTTTTTCTATCACATTTTAACTGATTATTGTTTCTACATAATTAAATTATTAATTTCCTAATGTTAACTTCATGCCAAACTTTCTAAATAAATTTTACTACTATTTATAATAGATTTTGAGCTGAATCTCTTGGATTCTTCAGGTAAACAATGTTATCTTCAAAAGAATGGTAATTTTACCTCCTACTTCCAAGTTTTTGGACTTCCCTTGTGGCTCAGCTGGTAAAAGAATCTGCCTGCAATGCGGGAGACCTGGGTATGATCCCTGGGTTGGGAAGATCCACTGGAGATGGGAAAGGCTACTTACTCCAGTATTCTGGTCTGGAGAATTCCATGGGATTGCAAACAGTCTGACATGACTGAGTGACTTTCACTTCACTTTCCAAGTTTTATACCTCTATTTTTTTTCTTTAATTATGTTGGCTAGTGTTTCCAATACATTGTGAAATAATAATGGTAACATACATATTGTTATCAATTTCTTTTATTCTGGATTTTTAAATCTTATTCACAGGTAAGATTCAGTCAGTTCAGTCACTCAGTCATGTCCAACCCTTTGCAACCCCACAGACTGCAGCACACCAGGCCTCCCTGTCTGTCACCAACTCCCGGAACTTACTCAATCTCACGTCCACTGAGTCAGTGATACCATCCAACCATCTCATCCTCTGTCATCCCCTTCTCCTCCTGCCCTCAATCTTTCCCAGCATCAGGGTCTTTTCAAATGAGTCATTTCTTTGCATCAGGTGGCCAAAGTATTGGACTTTCAGCTTCAGCATCAGTCCTTCCAATGAACACCCAGGACTGATCTCCTTCAGGATGGACTGGTTGGATCTCCTTGCAGTCCAAGGGACTCTCAAGAGTCTTCTCCAACACCACAGTTCAAAAGCATCATTCTTTGGTGCTCAGCTTTCTTTATAGTCCAACTCTCACATCCATACATGACCACTGGGAAAACCATAGCCTTGACTAGACAGACCTTTTTTCACAAAGTAATGTCTCTGCTTTTTAATATGCTGTCTAGGTTGGTCATAACTTTCCTTCCAAGGAGCAAGTGCCTTTTAATTTCATGGCTGCAGTCACCATCTGCAGTGATTTTGGAGCCCAAAAAAATAAAGTCTGCTACTGTTTTCACTGTTTCCCCATCTATTTGCCATGAAGTGATGGGACCAGATGCCATGATCTTAGTTTTCTGAATGTTGAGCTTTAAGCCAACTCTTTCACTCTCCTTTTTCATCTTTCATCAAGAGGCTCTTTAGTTCTTCACTTTCTACCATAGGGGTGGTGTCATCTGCGTATCTGAGGTTATTGATATTTTTCCTGGAAATCTTGATTCCAGCTTGTGCCTCCTCCAGCCCAACATTTCTCATGATGTACTCTGCATATAAGTTAAATAAGCAGGGTGACAATATACAGCCTTGATGTACTCCTTTCCCTATTTGGAACTAGTCTGTTGTTCCATGTCCAGTTCTAACTGTTGCTTCCTGATCTGCCTACAGATTTCTCAAGAGGCAGGTCAGGCGGTCTGGTATTCCCATCTCTTTCAGAATTTTCCACAGTTTGTGGTGATCCACACAATTAAAGGCTTTGGCATAGTCAATAAAGAAGTAGATGCTTTTTTGGAACTCTCTTGCTTTTTTGATGATCCAACAAATGTTGGCAATTTGATATCTGGTTCCTCTGCCTTTTCTAAATCCAGTTTGAACATCTGGAAGTTCACGGTTCACATACTGTTGAAGCCTGGCTTGGAGGATTATGAGCATTACTTTGCTAACGTGTGAGATGAGTGCAATTGTGCAGTAGTTTGAGCATTCTTTGGCATTGCCAAATGCAGGTAAGATTAGGCTATGATTTTATTTACTTTTGGTGCCACTTTTTGTGGGTTTTGACATCAATCTTACACTCATAAAAGAATTTCACCTTTGATTGTTTTCCTTCATTCTGAAACAGTTTAAATAGCATTGAAGTTGCTGGTTTCTTAAAAATTTCATAAAATTTGCCTGAGGGACTATATAGGCTCATTGCTCTTTGAGTGTTAGTTTCTTTAAGACATTTCCTAATTCCTTCATGTTAATTTGGTCTGTTATGATTTTTCTTTCTGTTCTGAGAATTTTGGCAATTTGTATTTTCTAAGAAAAAATCCACTTAGCCATTTATTTGCATATTTAAGCAAAGCAGCCATTTGTGTGTTTCAATTTCATTTTGTATATTTGTGTTTTTGCCCCTTTTCTTGATTAGATTACCTAACATCTATACAGATTTCATTATTTCTGCCCTAAGGAACCAGATCTTGGGTTGATTTATTTCTTAGTATTGCCATCTTTCTGTTTTCTAATGTAGTAAGTTAAGCTTTTATCTTTAGTATTCTTTCCATCTGCTTGCCTTGGTTTTGTTGTTCTTTTACTAACTTTCAGAACTTGATCCTAATTTATTTTTATTCTTTCTTGCTTAATGATATAAATATTTAGGACTTTGAATTTCTTTCTGAGTACTATTTAGCTATATACCATAGGTTCTAATATGTCACATATGTGTTACCATTACTTTGTAGATTTTCTATGCTTTCTAATTTCTTCTTTAATCAAAGAGGAAATGGAGAGTTTAAATGCTCCAAATGATAAGGTTTTTAGATTTTTTATTATTTAAAAATCAATTTCCAGTTTTATTGAAATATTGCCAGAGAATCAGGCAGATGCTATGCTGCCCCTGTAACCTAGTACCAGAAAACTTAGAGTGTAATCTTGGCCTTATTCCATTGGCCAGCCAGTCACTACAATTGGTCAACAAAACACTAAGGCCCAGATTCAAGGGGAGGGGATATTCACCCTACCTCTCAATGGAAGAAGTATTAAAGAATTCGCAGATTTGTTTTAAATCCACTACATTTTCACGCTCATCACTGGGTCTGTCTCTTATCTCTGTCCTCACTCTCATTTTCTCTGTCTCATGCACATCACAAATAATCACACCCATATTCACAGACTTACATAGAGTTGCTTTTTAAAACTAGCTATCAGTATCAGAAACAAAATTGCAGTGATAGTTGTTGTGGTACTTTGTAAGTAATGACAGCTAAACTGAAAAAAAGTGAAATATGTCGGTTATTAACTAATAGCAAATATAAGATTATTCCATTTCCCCAACTATCCACAAATCATAAGGACAAACTTTTTGAATAAAGTCATACAACATAAAGCCCAGAGCCATTAGGAGAATGTAACTTGCCTCCTATTTAATTTTCCATGTGCTGGGTGGGCTCCCTGATTTCATCTATATTGGCTCTTTCCTTAAATCTCCCATGGTTTCTTTTTTTCTTGACATAAGGATTACGTATCTTTTGCTAACATTTACTCTGAAAGGATGCAGTGTTTTCTCTCTCCCTTATCTTAACGACTGTTACCTTTGCTATACCCACACTAACCTCTCACTCATTACTATTGCTTTGTTTCTCCTACACAGCACTTTATTTAGAATGCCAGGACCCATGAGCTGGTAAGCCATTTCATCCAAGTCTGGAAGGGGTGGGAGGAGCCAGAATCTACAATATGTTGCCATTTGACATGACAGTGAGGTGGCAGCTGAGGAGGAGGGTCTGGCATAATCGCCCAAATGCAAGTATATTCAATCAACTGGTGATGACCCCATTTGGAGCATTTGGTTGAGGGTCCAAGAGGCAGTGGTGTCAAGAGAATGTGTGAAGGTGCATAATATGCATGTCCCATCCATCTGGTAGCTCCCAAATCTATATATCCTTTGAGGTCTCTCCTCATCCTCAGACCTACAACTCCAAAATGCCCAAATCCTAATTATTTTACCCCTTCTACCAAAACTTGCTTCCGAACCATGTACCTTAACCCAGTGATGGGTGTCACCATCCATTTATAACTAGCCACAAACATGAAGCTATCATGAATTCTCTTTCATTATTCCTAAATTATCAAATCATCAAATACTCCAAATGGGCTCAATAAAGAACAGAAATGGTAGGGACGTAACAGAAGCAGAAGATATTAAGAATAGGTGGCAAGAATACACAGAAGAACTGTACAAAAAAGATCTTCACGACCCAGATAATCACAATGGTGTGATCACTCACCTAGAGCCAGACATCCTGGAATGTGAGGTCAAGTGGGCTAGTGGAGGTGATGGAGTTCCAGTTGAGCTATTTCAAATCCTGAAAGATGATGTTGAGAAAGTGTTGCACTCAATATGCCAGGAAATTTGGAAAACTCAGCCGTGGCCACAGGACTGGAAAAGGTCAGTTTTCATTCCAATCCCAAAGAAAGGCAATGCCAAAGAATGTTCAAGCTACCACACAATTGCACTCATCTCACAGGCTAGTAAAGTGATGCTTAAAATTCTCCAAGCCAGGCTTCAGCAATACATGAACCATGAACTTCCAGATGTTCAAGTTGCTTTTAGAAAAGGCAGAGGAACCAGAGATCAAATTTCCAACATCTGCTGGATCATCGAAAAAGCAAGAAAGTTCCAGAAAAACATCTATTTCTGCTTTATTGACTAGGCCAAAGTCTTTGACGGCATGGATCACAATAAACTGTGGAAAATTTGAAAGAGATGGGAATACCAGACCACCTGACCTGCATCTTGAGGAATCTGTATGCAGGTCAGGAAGCAACAGTTAGAACTGTACATGGAACAACAGACTAGTTCCAAATAGGACAAGGAGTACGGTCAAGGCTGTATATTGTCACCCTGCTTATTTAACTTATATGCGGAGTACATCATGAGAAACGCTGGGCTGGAGGAGGCACAAGCTGGAATCAAGATTGCCGGGAGAAATATCAATAACCTCAGATATGCAGATGACACCATCTTATGGCAGAAAGTGAAGAACAACTAAAGAGCCTCTTGATGAAAGTGAAAGAGGAGAGGGGAAAAAGTTGGCTTAAAGCTCAACATTCAGAAAACTAAGATCATGGCATCTGATCCCATCACTTCATGGCAAATAGATGGGGAAACAGTGAAAACAGTAGCAGACTTTATTTTTTTGGGCTCCAAAATCACTGCAGATGGCGACTGCAGCCATGAAATTAAAAGGCACTTGCTCCTTGGAAGGAAAGTTATGACCAACCTAGACAGCATATTAAAAAGCAGAGACATTACTTTGTGAAAAAAGGTCTGTCTAGTCAAGGCTATGGTTTTCCCAGTGGTCATGTATGGATGTGAGAGTTGGACTATAAAGAAAGCTGAGTGCAGAAGAATTGATGATTTTGAACTGTGGTGTTGGAGAAGACTCTTGAGAGTCCCTTGGATTGAAAGGAGATCTAACCAGTCCATCCTAAAGGAGATCAGTCCTGGGTGTTCATTGGAAGGACTGATGCTGAAGCTGAAAGTCCAATACTTTGGCCATCTGATGTGAAGAGCTGACTCACTTGAAAAGACTCTGATCCTGGGAAAGATTGAGGGCAGGAGGAGAAGGGGGTGACAGAAGATGAGATGGTTGGATGGCATCACCAATTCAACGGACATGAGTTTGAGTAAACTCCGGGAGTTGGTAATGGACAGGGAGGCCTGGTGTGCTGCAGTTCATGGGGTTGCAAAGAGTCGGACACGACTGAGCATCTGAACTGAACTTACCTCCTTAATAGCTCTCAAAATAATATAGTTGTTCTCATCACATTTGTCATCATCCAGGTATAGCATTTAAAATGACATCTGACACCTAGTAAGTATTGCTATCTCTCAGCTGTATCACTGAAACAGATTTCGAACTGCTCTCTGTGCCTATGTACTTGCTCTGAGTCACTCACCATTTTGATCTATTTTTATATAGTTGAGATGTTCTGTTTGAATTATTATAGTTTTAATATAAGGCTTCATATTTGGTAATGTTCAAAAATGTTTTTTCTTCTTCAGTATAGTTTTTGCTATTCTTGGCCTTCTGCCTTTCCATATAAATTTTAAAATTAGCTTGTCAATTTTCACCAAAATCTGTGCATTTGATTGTAATTGTATTTCATTCTCTCACAGATAATCTCCTACAATCCTGGCTGCCTTGATGTTTCTCCATGCTGTCAGACAACAGTGTTTATAAATATAGATTTTTATGGTTGTTTTTGACAGGAGGATAATCTGCTATCTGCCACTCCCTGGAGCCAGAAGCAGAAACACTTTGCAAATCTTCCCAATTTTCTATGAAAAAAGAAATTCCTTAGAAGAAGTTTATATGATAAACCTTGACTCTGCCAATAGTTAATATAAAGTTAAAATATTACTTTATGAAACTTGATCCATTTGACCACAATTGAGAAAACACATATGCCAATTGGGTTATGCAACAACAACAACAAAGTGTTGGCTCCTATAACTGAACTTTTTAGGAAGAAGGTTGTTATAAACAAGATTTTGAATGAAGTTTATCAGGATCCAATTTTACCTCTATCTCTCTGCTCACTTCTTGTAGCCACTCTGAAACAGACTCATGTCCATCAGATAACTGTCAGCAACACCCAGAACTATACACTTCCAGGTCCACACCCAGCAGAAAGTGGGTCTTTGTCCCAGAGTATTGGGAAAATCGCATTGGCTCTAACTGGATTGCTGCTCATTCCTACACAAATCACATCGCCTAAGGAAATCTGGTGCAGTGACTAGCTTAGGCCCAGGTCACGTTTTTGATTCCTGGGCCAGGCGTCAATTTAGCTCCTCCAGAGACCCATAGGTTGAGAACAGGGTTAGTGGTAGTTTCCAAGTAGGAATTTAGGTTGTGGTTAGCAGGAGAAAAGTGAACAAATGCTTGGCAACTAAAATGACAAATATCCACCTGCCAAATCGGGTCTCTAAATGCACATCATCTAAAGGTACCTGGAAGAACAGAGTCTTTCTGCTCTGGGCCTCCAAGGCTACTTCCATGATCCTGCTTCTTGGATTATGATCCTACTCTCTTCACACTGCCACCTGCTCTTCACCCATCCTCTCCATAAAACACATTGAGCTGTTTTGTTCCTGGCGTGTCCCTCCTCATGTGTCCTCTTCTTCCTATCATTCTGAAGTCTTAGCAAGAGTTGAGATAGGAGTAGGAGGAGGATGAGATGGTTTCTATTTCTTCATTGTCACCATTTTCTGTCTCTCTCCTTACCTCCTCAGCAGAACAAGAGTCAGATGATCAGACTGAGCTTCATCATTCTACCATTTACTGCTACGATTCTGAAAAAGTCACTTCACTACTCTCTCAATTTCCACAATTGCAGACAGAGCTAATGATATCCACTTCACCTCTTTCCAGGCAATAGCTCTAAAAAGAGTAGCATAAATGAGGGAGAGTAAGAGGGTGACAGGTCTGGAGACTAAATCCTTTTAAATGACTGTTGAGATTGCAGGTGATGCTTCTGCTAGAGAAATCTTAAAACATGTTTTTGTTTTTTTTTTTTTTCCCCTCAAGCATTTCAGTCATTGTGAAGGCTAAATGAAATATTTTGAAAATGTTTATAGACTCTGAAGCTGTTAAGAGATGCTGAATTGTATCATGGGCCTCATACAGATGATTATAAAGCTCTTATTCCACCCCAAGTATTGTTTGTGTGTGTCACTTGTCAAGGGTTTCCAACTAGGGAACAAAAGCACAAAAGTTGCACTGAAGTCCTCTGGCCTAATCCTCTTAAGAGTCATTGAAGCCTCTTTGAATTGATCCAAAGGGAGTCAAGTACCTTTTTAAGACAGAAGGTTCTTTTAGATTTCCTTACTGTTCCTGGTTCTGACAAGCCCACTCAAGTGTTCACTGCTACGCACCACTGTTGCCGTGTACAACTTGGAGCCAGAGATTCTGTCCAAGGTCACAATGCCAGGAAATGGCTGCACAGAGATCTTTCTAGAATCCACCGTCATTCCACATGGCCAATAAATACAGCACAGTCACAAGGGGCACTGTCAAGGCTTCAGAGGCTTTCAAAAAACAGATTTTGACTGCACTCTGCAGGAGGAATGGGATAGTGTCTGAAAAAGAGTTGTGTGTGCAGGAATGAGTGGACCAGGAATCAGGAAGATCAGCTCGTAGCCTGGTGGGGGTGCCTAACCCAGGACTGAAGGCATAAGACCAAATGTTTTCATGATCATTGCATTTGCAGAGCCTAGCACAGCAGCTGGCTTCAGGGATGCTCTGTTGAGCTGATGGTCCAGGTGGAAAGGAATAGAAAGACTATAAGAGGTGGTCTGGAGAGGAGACAGCTGAAATTTGTGACTGGTTGAGCATGAAGGATAAACAGTAACTAAGTAAACTCTGATTCGGGTCTGGGGAACTAGCAGACACAGGGACAATTGAGTTAGATGATTAAGAGTTCAGTGAGTGGCTTTAGTGTGAAGTGACGGTAGGTCAGCTATGGGAACTCTATCAGAGACTTACAACATGAAGCGGTTTCTTAATGAAAAATTTATACAAACTTCTATAGGTTTTGACTATAAAATGTTAAGCCAATAGAATGTCTTATAGAAGCTTTTCCTTTCTGTGGAGCACAGACAATTAGACAGACCACCTCCCCATGTCTGCCTTACTAATGAAACTCTACTTTTGACTGAAGCATTAGTGAGCCTGACTCAATATTTTCATATTCTAATTTCCCTTGCCAGATGTCTATGGAACTAAATCTAGCCAATGAGACATAAGTAGAAGGTCTTGGATAGGCCCCAACCAACTGGTATGTACATTTTGCTCTTAGACTTTTCCTTTTTTCCCCACTTCCAATATGGACCTGATGGCTGGAGCTCCAGCAGCCATCTGATGACCACAAGGATGGAAACCACATGCTAAAGGTATCAGATGGAAGGAAGCTGGGTTCCTCATGGCACTGTGAAGCCATCATACCAAGCCCTGGATGCCACCATGTAACTTCTATTTAACATAAGAAAGAAAGCCTCTAATTTGTTATGTCTTTGTTTTTCAAGTCTCTATCTGTCAAGGCCAAATGCAATTGCTTTAAAATTGCATTTATCATGAAAATTATGAAAGATCTTTGCTTTTCTTTCAGAATGAGTTTTAGTGTTTTACAAAAGTAATAAGGCTTTAGTCCTTGATTCAAAATAATGTTTCAACCTTATAAGCATGACCATCATTTACAATATCTGAAAGGCACTTTTGGGAGACTGGTGAAAACAGTTACAAGCATAGCCCATGGCCTACTTGTACCTTTTTCCAAAAAGATTGAGAGAACAGCATGTTTCAAATGCTACACAAGATTCTATCCCTTGCTTATGACCACTACTCTGCACTTAAAACAACCCACTACTTTTAATCCCAAATAGCCTAATAAATAGCAAGAGCATCCTGGTTTTTATAGTGGTGGAATCTGTGAAAACAGATCCACTGTGAGCAATCTTGTCCCAGGGAGATCACAGTTGTTGAGGCGAAGGAGGGAGATGCCAGGCACCCACAGCCGCATCAGCCTCTCTCTTAGTTATGGTAGCTGAACAGGATGTTTTTGTTTGATTGAAAGCACATGTCCGCTGACCACCTGACTGGCCAGGCCTAACGCCATTCTCAAGGAGAGAGTCTTTGCTCAATCCAGCCCACTTTGTACAGGGGTTCCTCCGAGGTCCAGGGTGGGGCAAGGACTTTTGGTTTGGGAATATCTCCTGTGGTTGGGTAGGGGCTGTAGTGGTTCTTAGAGCAAGGGGCATGGAGTAGGAGAGGGCGTCCAGATACGAGGAACAAACAGCAGAGGTGTACACACCACAGATGCAAATTGCAAAGTCACCCTTCAGGAAAGTTCCTCAGTCAGAATCCCATCTGGTTTCATGCCTGAAGCTGTGGGCTTCATTTCCACAGTGTTCTCAAGCCTAAGAGCTTCATTTTGTCAATCACCTTCACGGATACAGAGTTCATTACTCAGCATCTGAATAGTAGTTCTGTTTAAAAGACAAATTTCTCCAGATTTGTTCAGCTGCTCTATTAGGTAACCCAGAAACCTCTAAAAAGAAAAAGAAAAGAGAAAATCCTCAACTTTAATTCTGTAGATCAAAAAAAAAAAAAAAGATACCCCAGTAAAGCCAGACTCTCAGAGCTTCCAGCTCATTTGACTTGCTTAGAACAGATTCCCTCCCAAGGGGTGAGGCTTTTCTGGAGCTTTCTCAGAATTTCTCCCTTACCCTGAAGTCTTTGCATCCCTCTGGTTTTCACTCACTAACCTACTTCCAGCCCTGCAGCTCTCCATGTAGATTATGCACTTCCACATCCTCCCGATCATTTAATTATGTGACAACCGCTATGTCACCCCAGTGAGTATTCTCCCTTACAGGCCATATGAAACTGTTAGTCGCTCAGTCATGTCCAACTCTGTGACCCCATGGACTGTAGCCCACTAGTCTCCTCTGTGTATAGAATTCTCCATGCAAGAATACTGGAGTGGATTGCTATTTCCTTCTCCAGGGGACCTTCCCAACCTAGGAATGGAACCCAGGTCTCTTGCATTGCAGGTGGGTTCTTGACCATCTGATCCTCCAGGGAAGCCCCTTATAGGCCATAGGGCCCCTGACATAGACCTTGATTTCTCCTCCACTTACCCTGCCTCCAGCTTGTCAATGACCCTCTTGAAGAGCATTGTTATGGAGGCCTGTGTTCATTTGACTGTCCATGCAAGCTCAAGGTGAGTCCTCCTAGGCCCCACACCTCTGTCAATAGAGTCTGTGGTTGTACGAAAGTCTTTGTCAGCCCCAGTCACACTGAGCCTCTGGTCAACTAAAACTCAGAAGTCTTCTCCAGTCCAAACATGTGCCTTTCACTTTCTAAGAGTGGGACTGATGTTGATCAATAATGAATGCTGCTCCTGATGCAATTTTTGTTAAACCCGAGGAGAGTTCTGTCCATTTACCTTAGAGGTTCCATCCTGATGTTCCAACTAGTTTCAAGATCTAGAAAACTGATTTGTCATTCATCATTAGCTATACTTTTCAGCTTTGTGGTAATCACAAGCTTGTGGACATGCTTTGTATTTCTTTGTGTCATCCATGGCTTCATTCCAATGGAAGCTGACTGTCTCTACCAATGAGTGAGCCGAAGTGATAGAATCTATCTTACATGGGGTTTGCTCAAGGTCAGGCAATAGACCTATGCCCTGTGGAACTGGCACTGGAATTCTGGAGAGTTTCCCAGAGGGCCTTGGGGCAGCTGCGTGGGATGCTTTTCTCCCCCAGGTCCTGCTACACCTGCTTCGTACTCATCAGCCACTCTGCAGGTAGAATCTCCACGTGGTTTTCAGGGTGAGAAACTGTGTTCATTATCTTGTGTTGGCTAACACAGAAGGCCAGAGCTACTGACAAAGTTGCTCTCCATTTGCATTCACTTCTAGACTTCAAGGGTCTCTGACCAAACCCAGCTAGACCTGTCTCCTCCATGGACCTGCCTATATCACCCAGCTTTCTACCCTGGCATGGACAGCTCTGACCCAGGCACTAAGAGACTGGGATCCTAACGCTCATTCCATCATGTTTAATTCTTTGACTTTGAGACAAGCCATTTCACTTTCCTGAGCTTCAGTTTTCTCGTTTAAAATAGAGGACACAGCATCCTTCCTTTCAGGGTAAATTTGAGCATCAAAGGAGAGAATGAATATAAAAATTTTTTGAAAACTGTCCAATGCTTTGCAAAGTATATTGTTATTATCAAACGGGTACAGAACTCCAAAATGAGTCAGAACCACTTAAAATTCCTTTTTTTAAAGCAGTTCATTGTATCCTAACCTATTTATTCATTTCTTTCTCTTTTTTTTTCTCTTAAATTCCCAGTAAAAACCGAATATTAAGAATGTATGCAGGGAGAGCACTGAATACAAATTAACTATGTAATGTTCTTTAGTCACTTTGGCAGGGAAACGATACACCTATTAAAATACTCCAGGCAGAGCTGGCACATACTCTGCTGATAACCCCAGCGGAGAATGACCTTGGCACCATTACAAGGGCAATATTTTCAAATGGATGAACTATTCTTGAACAAAGTGTCCAGTGTACTAGGAATAAACAGGCTTTTCATCAACAAAGCCATGTGTTTTCTGGTTCCAACAACCTTTCCCAGAGACCGTGTCAGAGAGTGGGGAGGCCCAGGAAGCGGCACCTCCAAGCCGCCTGCCCAGTCTTGCTCATCTCTCCTCGAGAATCCTGTAACTGAAAGGGCCTTCAAACCTCCCTCCTCTCTTTTGAAGTTGTCATGATGACTTGTCTGCATTTTTGCACAAGTAGAACTTGGTGCTGTCCACTGCTCTGCTGGTCAGACCTCAGTGAGTGCCTGGCAGGAGAGCAGGTAGGAGAATCGGCCCTCCCTGCAGTATCAGATGGGGCCCCGGAGCCTCACGAGCAAAGGCTGGGCCGGGGACTCACGACTGATGTCACCAAGTGTGTCTAAGAGGCCAGCTCCATCAGGAGGAGACAAGTCTCCCAGGCAGTTCAAAACAGGGTACACAAGAGGCTTTGAAGACAAGATCCTTGTGACAAAATTCACAAGGAGAGCAAGAAAGGACTCTCATTCACCAGAAACAAAGCATACATGTACCATATGTAAAATAGACGGCCAGTGGGAATTTGCTGGGTGACTCAGGGAATTCAAACTGGGACTCGGTAACAACCTAGTGGGGTAGGATGGGTAGGGAGGTGGGAGGTTCAAGAGGGAGGGGACATAGCTATACCTATGGGTGATTCATGCTGATGTTTTGCAGAAACCAACACAATATTGTAGAGCAATTATCTTTCAATTAAAAATAAATTTAATTATTAAAAAAACTCAACTGGTGAGACTTGCTTCCTCCCCTGGGCCCAACGAGGCTGGTTCATTTAACTATCATTCTTTCACTCATTTTAGATGTTTTTTTGAGCACCTACTGTGCACCTAACATTGTTCTATGTTCTGGGAACACAGAATAAAAAAGATGGTCTGTTCTCCTTACCTTCTGGTAAGAATAGGCAAACAAAACATCAGTTCATGTCTAGTCTGCCAGGGGGTGGAAAGTGCTAAGAGGCACAGGGAGTCCAGGGGAGGGTGGGCATAAGTTTGTATTCGGGAAGGTTATGCTGTGAAAGTGAATTTGACTACAGGTTTAGAGGAAGTGCGAGAGTGGGCTGTGACTAACTGGGCGAGTGTATTCCAGGCAAGAATATGCTTCAAACAGCAAAGAAGACAGTGTTACAGGAGGGGAGCCAGCCAAGGAGAGAGTCAGAAGAGATGAAGTCAGAGAGGTGATGGGGAGCCAGTCTATGTGGGGCCTGAGAGCCATTTCAAGGACTTTGGTTTTAATTCTGAGTGATCTGGGGGCAGGGCGAGACTGGACAAGTAAGATAATCTGATTTCTGGGTCTAAAGATCATCCTAGATGTTCTATTGAGAACAGCATGGAGACAGGCAGAATGTGAGCAGGAAGAGAATTAGGAGGATATGGCAAGAGTGTCAGCAAGAGAAGACAGCAGTGGTTGGAACGCAGACAGCACCTATGCAAGGGTGAGATGAGGCTCGGGATGCTTTGAAGGTAAGATCTGTAGGAACTGATAATAATGGGCTGTGGGAAAATAAGGATTAGTCCATTTTTTTGACTTAAGCACCTGGGAGGACAGAGGTGACATTTTATCAAGAAGAAGATGATGGGTGAAACGTGACTAAAGGCATTAGGAGTCTGGTGTGGGACATGGTGAGTTGGATGTGTGTGTACAAGTGGAGTCACTTCAGTCATGCCTGATTCTTTGTGACCCTATGGACCATATCCCTCCAGGCTCCTTTGTCCTTGGGATTATCCAGGCAAGGATACTGGAGTGGGTTGCCATGCCCTCCTCCAGGGGATCTTCCTGACCCAGGACCTGTGTCTCTTAGGTCTCCTGCAACTGGCAGGCAGGTTCTTTACCACTAACACCACCTAGGAAGCCCCATGGAGATGTCTAGTGGATGCCAAGTGGTGATGCCTCGTAGGCAGTTGGATAAGCAAGCCTTGGGTCCAGGCTAGAGATATAAACATGGGGATCATTATTGTAGAGAAGGGAAGGGACAGTCCATGTCAAAGCACACCTCGCTCAAATGCCTCAGCCTGAAAGTTCACACTCCCATACCAAGAATTAGTCATCTGGGCTTATTTACATGCACAGATATTTAGAAATGTCAGTTAGTTGTGTCTGCAGAAAGAAGAAACAGTTGGGTGACCATTTAGCCAGTTTCTGCCAAAAAGGCCTTAGCAAGTTCATTTTAGGGGATGGTGGGAGCAAAAGACTGATTGAGGGTATGTTAAGAGAAAGAAGGAAGTGGAGAAATGGGGTGGTAGCTAAAGTGGGATTTGGAATCAAGAGAGGCTGTGTTTTTTGTATCCAGCCTATATACAGGATGGAATGGAAATTTATCCAAAAGAGGAAAAAGTGCGATGATGCAAAAGAGAGAGGGGACCACTCCGGAGGGATATTCCTGAGCAGATGAGAGGGGAAGGGTTCTAGCTAAGTGCTTCTTAAACTTCATTGTGCTGAAGAATCACTTGGAGAGACAGGTTCCAGGCTTTACCCCACAAATTCTGATTCAGCAGGTCTGGAGTGGGTTGGAGAATTGGTACTTCTGATCACCTCCCAGGTGATGCTGATGCTGCCAGTCAGGAACAAGGACCACACTTTGAGTACTGCTGATGGAAGCTTGGGAAATTCACCCCAGTGCCAGCAGGGAAGGCAGAGCAGATATGCACTGATGAGGATGGGTGGGTGGGTGCAGTGGTGGGAATGTGGAACTTGTCAGTTTATTGTTCTATAATCCCACTGAACTAGGAAGCAACATCATCAGCTGAGAGTGAGCATGGGGGAGGAAGACTGAGGGTTTGAGAAGGGAGGAGAAAATGGGAAATCATTGTCTTACAGAGTGGGAGAATATTGGTGTAGGGAAATGGAATAGAAGCACCAGGCCATCACCAAGGTCCCACCTGAAGTTCAACCACAGCAAGTGGCATGCTCAGCCTTGCTGTGCAGACACAGCGGACAGAGGTAGATTCAGCCAGGCCTCTGGTATTGCCAAGAAGGTACAATGAAGGAAGAGGTGGAAGGGAGTTGATTGTGTATTAGTGGCCACGGTGATAATGAGAAGCCACGTAATCTAAGTGGGTAAGAAGGGCAGTGAGGACTTGTGGGTGGCAATGGGGGAGGTGGGGAACAATGAAAGGGTGATAGATCCATTGACTGTGAATCTCAATGAGGTTGAAGAACCACTGGACAGAATAGAAGCCTGAACTAGAAGGAGAAAACTATGATGAGACGGTGGAACATTTGAAATTGAGATTATGAAGGGAGTACAACTGTTAGTAATGGCAAGGTCAAGGGCATGGCCAGGGCATGAGTGGCCAAAATACCATAATGAATCAGTGCAACAGGGTAGAAATCCCCCAAATAAACCCACCCTCCTATGGTCAATTAAACTATGACGAAGGAGGCGAGAATATACAGTGGAGAAAAAGTCTCTTCAATAAGTGGTGCTAAGAAAACTGGACAGAATGCAAAAGAATGAAATTAGAACATTCTCTAACACCATATACAGAAATAAACTCAAAATGGATCAAAGACCTAAACGTAAGGCCAGGCACTATAAAATTCGTAGAGGAAAACAGGCAGAACACTCTTTGACATAAATTGCAGCAATATCTTTTTTGCTCTGCCTCCTAGAGTAATGAAAATAAAAGCAGAAATAAACAAACAGGATCTAATTAAATGTAAAAGCTTTTGCACAGCAAAGGAAACCATAAACAAAACAAAAAGACAACCCACAGAACAGGAGAAAATATTTGCAAATGAACTGAACAACAAGGGCTTAATCTCCAAAATATACAAACAGCTCATGCAGCTCAATATCAAAAAACAAAAACCCAACAAAAATGGGCAGAAGATATATATAGACATTTCTTCAAAGAAGACATACAGATGACCAAGAGGCATGTGAAAAGATGCTTAATATCACTAATTATCAGAAAAATGCAAATCAAAACTGCCACGAGGTATCACCTCACGCTGGTAAGAATGACCATCATCAAAGAGTCTACAAATAACAGATACTGGAAAGGATGTGGAGAAAAAGAAACCCTCCTACACTGCTGGTAGGAATGTAAATTGGTATAGTCACTATGGGAGGTTTCTTTAAAAAACTAAAAATAGAATTACTAGATGATCCAGCAATCCCACTCCTGGGCATATATCTGGAGAAAACTATAATTTGAAAAGATACATATACCCCTATGTTCATTGCAACACTACTCACAATAGCCAAGACATGGAGGCAGTTCTAACATCCACTGACAGAGGAATGGATAAATAAGATGTTGTACATATATACAATGGAGTATTACTCAGCCATGAAAAAAGAATAGTCAGGGGGATGTCTTCACCAGCTTCCCATGTCCCCCCATCCCCTCCCACCTCCCACCTCCTGTGTCGATAACCTGGAGCAAGAATCCCGACTTTGTCACATGCTTCTGTGAACAGCCCATGCTGGGGCCTTGGGCCAAGTGCCCTGACCACCAGACCTGCCCCAGCAGTTTCTAAGGAGACCAGCCACGTGCCCAGGGAAGGATGAATGAGCTTCTGCACCTCCAGCCTGGCAGCCAGGGGAGAGTCTTGTTTTTCCTCCTACCTTGGGTAACTCACCTGCATGCCCTCCACGGACAAGCCTGTGTTACCCCCTCTCCTGGGCACAGGCCAGACAGCCTAGGGAGTCACTTTCCCAACTGCAGGACAGATATTGACACCACCTTACAGAGTCAAAATGCCGATTAAACCAGAATGTGCTTAAAAACTTCTCAGTGCCATGTTTAATTTTTTTTAAAAAGTCCTCAGAGTGAGTATGTGACAGTGCCTATGTCCCCGTTGCTGTTCCAGTGCTTTCCACACATCATCTCAACTCTCAAGACGCCCAGGTTAGGTCATCTCATTAAGGTTCCAGAGCAGGGATTGAACCCGCCGCTGACAGAGTCTCAGCGCTCTCAGCTGCTGGCTCGCTGCCTTCCTTAACAGACCAAGTTTCTGCCCTGTTCCATCCTAGCATCCCCTCTCCTAAGTCTGCTATCTGGATGACCAACCAGTTAAGGTTTTGAGATATGTGGTTAATTCTGATGAAACAGGTAGAAAATCCTACTTAAAGGGTGTCACTGTCATTTCCTAGTGGCTTCCCAGGTGACTCAGTGAGTGAAGAATCTGCCTGCAATGCAGGAGATACGGGAGATGTGGGTTCAATCCCTGGGTTAGGACGATCCTCTGGAGAAGGAAATGGCAAGCCACTCCAGTATTCTTCCCTGGAAAATTCCATGGACAGAGGAGCCTGGCCAGCTACAGTTCACAGGGTCACAAAGAGTCAAATGTGACTGAGCAACTAAGCAAAAAAGAATGAAAGAATGCCATTTGCAGCAATTTGTATGGACCTAGAGATTATCATACTAAGTCACCCAAAGAAAGCCAAATATCATGACATCACTTATATGTGGAATCTAATTTTTATAAATGAACTTATTTACAAAACAGAAATAGATTTACAGATTTCAAAAACAGTTTCCAAAGAGGAAATGTAGGGGGGTGAGGTGGGGTGGATAAATTATGAGCTTGGGGTTAAAATACACACACTACAATATATAAAATAGATAACCAACCTGTATAAGGACCTTCTGTATAGCACAGGGAACCCTACTCAATATTCTGTAATAACTTATGTGGGAAAATAATCTGAAGAAGAATGAATATATGTGTGTATATATATATATTATATATATATATAAAATAAAAAATGGAATATATATATATATATAACTGAATCATTATGTTGTACACCTGAAACTAATACAAAGTAAATAAACTATTTACCAATAAAATTTTGAAAAATGAATGAAAGCAGTACTCTATATGAGATATAAATATAAAAATTTTTTAAAAGATGCCATAAAGGATAAAATCACTGGGAGCGGAAGAAGTTGAAGAACTGGGAGACAGTATTAGAAAGACCACATTTGTGGATATTGAAATTACCAATGATTATTATCAAGAGTATTTTTGGAAGAGGACTGAGAGCTATAGTTTTCAAACTCTCCTAACAGAATCTGGTGCTCTATCAAGGGGAAGAATTTCTGAAATATAAATTCTGGGCCCCCAAGCAAAAATTTCCCCGTGAGTCTCCTTCTAGTGCTAATTGCAGAATAAACAGATGAGCCAGCAGGGGCTGCCGGCGAAGAGGCTGAGCCAGCAGAGAGGGTTGCTCTAGCGGGCCAGCACGGGCCTCAAAAGAGCCCAACTTTCCCTAGCTCTTTCCCTGTTTAATCTGAAGAATTCAGAGTGATACATTAACTGGCTATGTGCATGCTGGTGCTAAGTCGCTTCTGTCGTGTCCGACTCTTTGCAACCCAATGGACTGTAGCCTGCCAGGCTCCTCTGTCCATGGGATTCTCTAGGCAAGAATATTGGAGTGGGTTGCCATGCCCTCCTCCAGGGGATCTTCCTGACCCAGGGATCAAACCCGCGTCATCTACAGCTTCTGCATTGCAGGCAGATTCTTTGCCACTGAGCCACAGGAGAAGCCCCCAGTTCAAAATAAAAATTTTTCTAAAAAGACTGGTGGGGAGATGTTGAGAACCTGAGGTGATTCATCAGAGCCTGTGAATGCTGGTGATGTCTCCTCATGCATTTTATATGAAACAGGAGGCCGATGGTTTATGATGTCTTAGATTTCACATTTAACTGCTATGCACGTGCTACTAAATACAGACTTCAAATGAGGAGATCTAAAGGGAACACCAAGGCAGCATCAAGTGTGAGGAGAGGAACCAGGAATTAGAGTGGCAGACACTTGGCAAGAGGGTGGTATCCCTACCTGAGGCCCCCCACTCCACGACAGGGCTGTCCCGAGAGGAAATTAGTGGCTTCAATACATGATGGAGAACAGACATCCTTCATTCGCCTGAGCAGAGCTGAACTTCCGAATCCTCCCTGTGTGGGACACACTGCATCCTGCTCAGAATTGTGGAGTGGGCTCCTCCCAGCCTCGCACCCCATTGGATCCATCCGTCCCTGAGACAGAAAGGGGACCTGACTCCACACGGTCCTCTCCATTACCCTCTGAGCCAGAGAATCCACACACAAAACCCGGCCCCTTCTGCGGTGTAGACACTGCTGCAGAGCCATGGGAGTGGGGGTGGAGGGCGGGGAGGCTGGAAGAATGGCCATGACCCTGGCCATGTATGAATCCCACCTGGGACCTTCCACAAGTGTCTGTCGGGCAGGTGGGGTTCACACCCAGAGCTGGCTGTCCTTATCTCTGGGTGACAGGATTGTGGGTGATGTTTCCACTTTCTCATCTTCATTTTCTGAAGGAGTGTGTAGTACTACTGTATGTGGAAAACCCCCAATAAACTTGTTTTGTTGTTTATAAAACACTTAGTTGGATGGGTTTGCCTGGACGGGGAGCACATCAGCCACGTGAGCCCACCCCAGGCAAACAGCTAAGGACTCGCCTGGCACACACCTGTGCTCAAGTGTGGCATATGGCACACGGCAGCAGCAAGTGTAAGAGGTGGTGATTCACTGCTAGCATCAGCTGGCAGGAGCCCGAGAACCCAAGGGTGGAAAAGACAAAGAAGCGAGGGAGGCAGAGCTGCCCTCAGGAGGGGGGAACCCTTAGTGTCCCTCCACCGGTGATTCTCCATCTGGCCCAGGCTGTGGGCACCAGAGCGTCTTCCTGTGGATCAGCTGCCTCGTGAGCCAAAGGACAAGGGACATTCACAGGCCAGTGTTACAAAGGAGGGCCCGGTGTCACCCAGTAGGACATATGTTTCATTTTTCCTGCCTGGTCTGGGTTACCCCAGATGTCCCATTGGCTTTGTCCTTAAGGTTGAGGTCAGGTTCAAAGACCCCTGTATTAGTCACTCAGTCATGTTTGACTCTTCGTGACCCCATGGACTGTAGCCTGCCAGGCTCCTCTGTTCATGGGATTCTCCAGGCAACAATACTGGAGTGGGTTGCCATTCCATTCTCCAGAGGATCTTTCTGAGCCAGAGATCGAACCCTGGTCTCCTGCATTGCTGGCAGATTCTTTACTGTCTGAGTCACCAGGAAAGCCCTCAAAGACCTCTGGTCTAGAAGAAACACACAATGAACTCGGATCCAGGGCAGACCCCAGATAAAACTGTTAAATGAATAAAAGGCACCTTAGGACATCTCCCTAAAAAACAGCAGTTACTTCCCACCAGGTACCTCGCTTTCTAGGGTCCCTTGAGGGTAGCTGCTGCAATACTCCCCCATTCTGAGTCCCGATCCCTCAGGATTCTTTTTCGGGAAAAGCTCCCTAAACTGAGCCACTTGTGCAGAGGCTCAGGTGGTGTAGCCCAACACGTCACACTTCCTGTCATATCCAAATTACATCTGAACCAGAGCCTCTTTCTAGAAAGACATGGCTTTACCCAAATAAACAAAATGCTAATGATAGAAATTTCAGGTTGATTGATAGGGGTGCAAATCCAGGATAGGGACAGTTCCCCTCCCCTCACTAAACTAACACTTTACTTATTCTGCGATGTGTCTCAATCAATAAGAATGTTGACTTACTGGAAGAGTAAGCTACTTTAAATCCCTTATGGAGCAATGAGGAATTTTTAAATGGAAAGAAGAAAGGAGGGAAGAGAAGAGAAAGAAAAGGGAAAATGAGTTAGTAGAATGAAAGACTGATTCTTAAAACACATTCATGCTCTTTCATTCGTTTTTCTCCTTGTCCTTCACAAGGACAAGATGTTAATTAGCCCATGATCATGTCCTTCAAGTCTTATTTTTAATATATTATTTTCTAGGACATCAGTTCTCAAACTGTGTTCCAGGAAACCCTGGAGGTATCTTTGAGTCAAAGTTGTTTTCCATTTTAGTGCATTCTTGAGGTCAAAGCTATTTTCATAACAATACATCAAATAAAATTTGCCTTTTTTACTTGACTGAGTTTTCCAGAAGCCACACGATGTGTGATGACATCAATGCATGAAAAAATGCTCTATGTTCCAAAAGGTTTAGGAAAGGCTTTTAGACTCTTTTAGAAAATTCACAATGTCCATTGGCATATTGAAGGCTCTGAGAAGTTCTGTGGTAAAAGCAATTCTGTTTAACTTGTTTTAATATAACATTGCACATTTGTTTGACCATGGAATTTTTTGCTTAGTTCTAGTTTTGGCTGAAGCCTTACTTTTAGTACCTCATACCATCACGTTTCGGGAAATGTCCCTCCAAGGGTAAGATATCAAGCCAGGAATCCTCTGGCCAAGGAATTTATTAGAGATCCTTCCTCTGGATCGTGAGTGAGTGAAGACCGCATGCTAGCAAGTCAGGACTGTGCAGGGGTCAAGAGCAGAGCCAAACTGCCTGAGTTCAAGTTCTGGCTCAGCCAGTCACTAGCTGTGACTTTGGGCAAGTTACTTAACATCTCTGAGCTTTGGAGTCCTTATGTGTAAAATGGAAAGATAATATGCACACAACCCTATACATATTTCACAGCAGCACCTCGCACATAGCGAACTAAACAAGAGTTGTGTGTGTGTGTGTGTGTGTGTGTGCGCGCGCTCTTGCTATTATCTGTTACTATGCCAAACTTGCCAGCCTAGGGTCAGAACCCAAAGCTAGTCACTAACTAGTGATGTGCCCTGAGACTCGTCACCTCTCTGCCGTGGGCTTCGTTTTATCCAAATGTCCAGTTGGAAAGCGGGGTGAGGCGGTCTCTGAAGCCCTTGTGCTGAAATTCTCTGATTCCTCTCGCTTCTTACAGACCGTGGCACTAACCTGGAGCACGACCGGAGAAACAGCATAGAACGAGAGGGCGGTCCAAGGACCCTCAGGTCCCGGGCAGCATCGTCTGCAGATGCAGGGGTCCACAAGACGGGATGGTTAGCCCTTGAGGATGGGGTCCTTCAGTTCCAGAGCGCTGCCTCCCACTGACTCGGCTTCTCACCCTGCACAGGCATGAAGGAGAAAGAAGGTGGGGTTTTATTCCCACCATCTTGGCCCCACCCTTATGGCAGAACTACCACTTAAAACTGGCTGCTTGAAGACATAGAGAACAGACTTTTGGACATGGCAGAAGTGGGGGAGGCGGGGAAGGAGAGGGTGGGATGAATGCAGAGAGTAGCACAGAAACATATGCGCTACCATATGTAAACTAGACAGCCAGTGGGAATTTGCTCTATGACTCGGGGAGCTCACACTGGGCTTCTGTGACAACCTAGAGGGGTGGGGTGGGGTGGGAAGTGGGAGGGAGGTTCAAGAAGGATGGGATGTATGTATACCGATGGCTAATTCATGTTGATACATGGCAGAAATCAACACAATACTGTGAAGCAATTATCCTTCAATGAAAAATAAATAAATTCATAAAAAACTGGAAAAAAATTGGCTGCTTGAGATGAGGGCCTGCCTACAGAGAGGGACGTATTCTTCATAAGGCATTAACAGGACACAGGACTTTCAGCTTCTCGGCAGGTTTTTCTGCTCTCTTCTAAAGACCGTCCCTACCGCCCCAGCCCCAGGGAAACCTTTTGGACACCTTTGGTTGGTAAGACACAACAGTGACTGCCTCTATAAAAATTCCTCCAGGGTAACTTCACCACCATTGGGAATGAGGAGAATACCTACATTTAAAAAACTGAAAATGTCTGTACAAGAAAGAGCTTTGGATTGCTGGCAGCTGTGGGCCAAGGTAGAGGCACCCAACATAATGCTTCAGAGGCTAAATTGGGAACACTTGAATGCTTGGTTTTACTTGTGCTTAAAAAAGCCAGTAGCAGCTCAGCTGCCAGATGTTGGAGAACTTCAACATGTAGCTCGCGGGCATGGTATCAGCGATGCTGTCGCAGGTGACCACGCGTCAAAGGGAGATGATGACTTGCTTTCCTAAAACTGCTTCTAGGGAGGGAGCCCAGTGGCTTTCATTTTATACTTTCACTGAAGAAGTTAAATTTGGGAACACCAAAAAGATCTCACTTAACTCAGAGGGTATTGACACCAGGGCTTGTCAGCAAAGGAAGAATTTCTGAGAACGGTGCCTTTATAAGAGCTCAACTCCCTGTAACTAAGGCCTTTGAGTATTCACTGAACTATCATCTAATTCAGTGTATCAACTAGAAATTGCTTTCAGTTGCTAGTAATAGGACTGGTTACAGTGACTTAAACACAATGGTCTATTTATTGTTTAATGTGAAAAGAAATGTGGGTAATTACTGGCATTGGATCAGTGGCTTAAGAATCAATTAAAATCAAGAAAATTAGGACTGAGTCTTTGTGATTCTTTAGTCTCTTCTTTGTGACCTCAATATGGTTCTTGCAGCTCCAGCCATCATATCCACACCCCAAACAAGGCAGGTAGGATGGAAGGGCAAAAACGTCTTTCCCAGAAGTTCCGTCCAACAATTTCTGCTTTCATCTTCTACAAAAGAGGCAGAAAATCATAGTTCTTTGACTGACTACGTGCCACCTAGAATGACATTGTATCTCTGTCTCTAAGAAAGAGAGTGGATACCACATAGGAAGCTAGTACTCTCTGTATAGGGCTTTCTAGAAAGATGTGGTTAGAAAAGAATGTGCTGCCCAAACTGGTTTTTCTGGGAGAACTTGTTATGTGAAACAGCAGGCATCTAGGGGAGCCTCAGTTTACCCATGAGACTGACTTCCAGACCTCTCTCACTATGAGAGGAAGGGAAGCTAGTTCCCTTAGTTCCCAAGGCAACTTGGCTAGGGAAGAAAAAGAGGAGTCAGAAGACAGGAAAATCTCTGAATAGCAGTGGATTCATTTCTTGGTCAAAGGCAGGGTGCTCAACATTAAGTCTACAAAGATGAATGCATGTGGACACAGGAGTGACAAGCACTGCTTGCTGGTGGAGTAAGGCAGATAGTGAATGAAAAAAAACACAGTTCAGACCCTCCAGAATCTTATCGTTTAGAAGAGAGAGACAAAACATGTAAACTAGGCAATGAGAGAGGTTCCCGTCGATTGAATATTTGTGTCTCCCTCTCACCAAAATTCATTTGTTGAAACCTAGCTCCCCAAAATGATGGGGCCTCTGGGAGGCGATTAGGTCGTGAGGGTGAATGGGGTTGAATGAATCCCACATGAATGGGATTGGTGCCCTCATAACAAAGACACCAGCCAGCTTCCTCAGCCCTTCTGCTATGTGAAGATGCAGCAAGAAGACACAGCTGTCTGTGAGCCAGGAAGCAGGCCCTCACCTGACGCCATATCTTCTGACACCTTGATCTTGGACTTCCCAACCTCCAGAGCTGTGAGAAGTAAGTTTCTGTTGCTTACACGCTAACCAGTCTGTGGTGTTATAGCAGCTTGAACAGACCAAGACAGGGCTAAGTGGAGTCAGCACCAGGCACAGAGAAGGGGAATGGACATCACCACCAGGAGGCTCCCAAAGAAGTCAGAGGAGACGGGAAAGATGGCTGACCACGTGGGGGAGGGGGGAAGTGTCAGCGGAGGGGAAGGGGTGGGTTTTGCTAGCTACACAGTGGGGCTCCGTCAATTGGCAAGAGAAGCAGCCTTTGGCCTGAATTCCCAAGGGCCATCACGGATCTCAAATAAGATGTCATCCCGACATTTCCAGCTCTCCATCCAGCCCCATACAACAAAGAAGAGGAATTTAAGATCCAACCAAAACTGGAAAAGGAGAGGGAAAACTCTCACACTGATGCATGGGGGTGGATTAAAGATGAGGAAATAGTTTGTTCTGGACTTTCTTCAGATTTGGGAGTGAAAATAGGCTGTGGGAAAAGATGTGAAGGGAAGGAGTAGGACAAGGGAAAGACACATACTTCATGTAATCACTTCTAGTGGAATCTAAACAATAAAACAAGTGAATGAATATAACAAAACAGACTCACATATTACAGGACAAACTAGAGGTTACCAATGTGGAGAAGGAAGTGGGGAGGACCAGAGAGGGGGAGGGAATTAAGAGGTTAAAACTACTAGGTATAACATAAATAAGCTATAAGGGTATATTGCACAGCACAGGGAATATAGCCAATATTTTCTAATAATTTTAATGGAGTGTAATCTATAAAAATATTGAACTACTATGTTCTATACCTGAAACTAATATAATATATTGTAAATCAACTATACTTCAATTTTTAAAAATTGTGTGTTTCTCCTCACACACACAAAAGAAGGGAGTAGCCGGTTTGTTCCTTAAGTCTATGGTTTCCAACTGCTATTTGGTGCTTCCAGCAGTTACCATATGTGCACAAATTTTAGAATCACAGTAAACGTCAGGGTGAGCTGCCGTGCAATAATTCCCACCTTTGTTCACTTTCCAGCGCCGCCCCCCACACCCCCATCAGATCACATAGCTTAAATAATGACTGGCCTTCCCTCCCCTTGCACATTAAGAGTCTGGCTCCTCACTGCTAAAGGCAGCAAGAACAGCCAGATTTACCCCTGTGGGAGTTAGGGGACATGCAAACTGACCGGTGAGCTTTGAATGAGTCGTGAAACCTTCTGTTGCTAAAACTTGCTTTTCCAATGGTTAGACTTTAAAAATAAGACTTCTCCCTACTAGCATCTTTTAAATGATCACAGCACACCAAAGCAAAGACTGATTCCACTTTGTCCTGCATTGTGAGAGGCCGATAACCTAGGAAGCAGTTGGAGGAGTGACTCTGGAGGGGGGCTATCTGTGTTCAAATCCTGGTTCTGTCACTGATTTGCCCTGTGAAACTGGGCCCAGTATTTAACCAGTCTGTGCCTCGACTTTCTTATTTGTAAAATGAAGCTAATCGAAGTGCCTACCTTGTGGCACTGTGAAGATTAAATGAACTGACAAGTGTAAGCGGATTAGAACTGTGCCAGGAACAGATGCTGGTTATTATTATTAAGTAACTAGCCGTGAATGTAATCACGTACTTATTTGCCTTGGTGGCTTCTTAAGGGTTAATCCTTAAGGCTCAAGCCCTGCAGGGACCTGCAGTGGGTTTGTCCACTTAGATGCAGGTAAGGCCTGCTTTTCTGCACACCTCCCCTCCCTCTCTCCTTTGCCCTTCCCACCACCAGCATCTTCCGCAGCACATGGAGCAGGCCTACTGGCAAGATACTGGCTCCTCCGTGTCCAACAGCACAGGAGGGTGGACGAAAGATGGAAGGAGGGCACAGACCTGAGGGGCAGAAATGTCCTCAGCTCAGAGTTCTTTTCTCTTTTCTGCAAGCCTGGTACACCTTTGCAGTCTACCTATGACAGTCAATTATCTGTACCTCTGTTTGAAAAGCAGCCTGCTCATGGGGGCAGAGGTGAGCAGGCCTGGCCCAGCTCCTTGTGACATCAAATAGGTTAGCGCTGCTCTCAGGAGCCTTGCCCAGTGGTCTGGCCTTGGAGGAGCTGCCAGCTCCCCCGAGAGAGTTGGACCTTTTCCACGTAACGAGATTGACTCGTTACGTGGAAAGAGCAAAGTTACTCTCAGCACCTGCTCACCCTCTCACAGCTCTGAAGGCCAAGAGTGGAACGAGTAATTGCAGACTATGGGCAATGAAAGGAAAAGGAGGAAAAAAGTCAGCAGCCCTTAGTTTATCATCTTTCCCACTGTCCTTTCACGGGAGGAGATCAGTGCAGGACTGACCATGTCTATCTCTGGGTGGAGAGCTGGGAAACAGTGAAGAGGCTCAAAGGGCAGCAGGCGGGATGGGACAGAGGGGTCCTGAAAAGCAAACCCAGAAAAAGTCTCCTACTGTGCTGAAGCTAGCTTGAAATGGGTTCCTACAACTTATGCATGTGTGCATGCTCAGTCACTTCAGTTGTGTCTGACTCTTTGTGACCCTATGGGCTGCAGCCCACCAGTCTCCTCTGTCCATGGGGATTCTCCAGGCAAGAATACTGATGTGGGTATTCTCCAAGGAATCTTTCACCAAGGAATCTCCCTGACCCAGGGATTGAACCCATATCTCTTATGTCTCCTGCATTGGCAGGCAGGTTCTTTACCCCTAGTGCCACCTGGGAAGCCCTCCAATGTTCTGTACCCACTCTCATTTGCAAGATATTTTGTGAGAAATGCACAGGGGTCCCTGAGCACAAGCAGAACAGCCTGGTCCCACTTCAGCTGCAGGATGGCTTTGGGCCCCTGAGGCATCCCACAAGCCCAGCTCCACTTTCTGAGGGGCCCCCAGCATCACTATGGTTCACTTTGCTTGGCCCCAGCTCCCAGCCAGGGCCAGGCTCCACAGGGCTCACAGGACAGGACTCATAGAAGACAGCGGAGACAAGGACAGTATGAAAGGAGGTTCTTAAAATCAAATGTCACCCTTCCGTTGACTGTTGTAATCAGACAACTACATTTTGCCATCGTGTTTGTAGGAGGCACCTCTCCTGGTGCCTGTCCCATTCTTACCAACAGGGATGGACAGAGGATGACCATGTTTATCTGTGTGACCCCTGCCCACACTCATGGCTCAGCAGACAAGGCATGATCGCCTGCCCAGGCTGAACCATAAGTGAGGACATGAGAGAAAAGTCTGGGCTCATGGTTTAAACGAAGGCATGTAATCACAGGTGCCACGGGGTGACCATATTTGGCCTGCAGACCAGAGCAACAGAAGTCAGCCTGCAGAGAGGGAGGGACATGAAGACAGATGGACATGCAGAGGAGCCAGAGGGAGTGAGCTTCCAGCTCTCCAGACCCCATTTCTGCATCCAGGCTCACTCCCTGCCCCTGGTTTCTAAGAGATTTCCCAGTATCCTTTCAACTCAGTGCCTTCTTTCTGGGGTTTTTTTTGCTCATGTATTAGTTTTCTACTATGTATATCTAGAACACCTTCCACAAGGGCGGTGATTCAGTTACTGAAGGCTCACTTATTATTTTATTTGGATTTCTCTTCTCACACTACTCCAAGGAGAAGACATGGGAATCACCATCAACATTTTATGGCCAAAGAAGCCCAGGCAACTGGCCAGTCCTCAAGGTCTCCCAGGAAGAGAGGCGGTCTTTGACCCAGACCCAGCGTCACCTACACCGTGCCTCCTTGACCTTGAAACCATGCCTCCTTGATCTTGAAGGTTCCTCCAGAAAAAGGAACACTGGCTCCAAGGCATAATCAAAGGAGATGTGCAGCGTTCCTAAGCACAGTCAGACATTTCCTGGGAGTACAGGAGCTTCAGCTTGATCATTGTCACAACTTCATCGGCCTCCATCAGTAGAGCTGGCCATGCCTCTGACTTTGAAAACAAAGGATGCAGAAAAGCAGAGATGCCTCCCTCTTATAAAAGTATGTGAGGCCTGTACTCTGATGATATTATTTTAGTATTCATCATACAATACTTTCGGAGAAGGCAATGGCGAACCACTCCAGTACTCTTGCCTGGAAAATCCCATGGACGGAGGAGCCTGGTGGGCTGCAGTCCATGGGGTCGCGAAGAGTCGGACACGACTGAGCAACTTCACTTTCACTTTTCACTATCATGCATTGGAGAAGGAAATGGCAACCCACTCCACTGTTCTTGCCTGGAGAATCCCAGGGACGGCGGAGCCTGGTGGGCTGCCATCTATGGGGTCGCACAGAGTCGGACACGACTAAAGCGACTTAGCAGCAGCAGCATACAATACATCTTTCTCCCTTCCTCCAGGGCACTTGTAAACAAGGGATATATATGTTACATTTCTCCTCCATGCCTTGGTCTAGTCCTCACTCTGACATTTCCACCCAAAGTAGATTGACTCAGAAGTTGGCCGTCTCTCCTGCTGGACTGTGTCCATACTTGTACATGTGTGTGTGTGCACATACACACATAACTCATGGATATCAAAAATTTAAAAACCAGCTTTATTAAGATATAAATTCAGATACCATACAATTCACCCATTTAAAATGTACAATTAAATGGTTTGGAGTATATTATACTATTTTTAAACTGTGGTCAATATGTACACATAACCTAAAATTTGGAGTCTGAGTAAACTCCGGGAGATAGTGAAGTACACGGAAGCCTGGTGTGCTGCAGACCTTGTGGCCGCAAAGAGTCAGACAGGACTTACTGACTGAATGACAAGGGTACAATTCAGGCATTAATTACATTTGCAACATTGTGCAATGGTCACCACGATTTCTAACATTTTTTGCTCTGTCTCCCTCCCTTCCTTCCTGCCTTCTGTTTTTATTTTTTAAGGAGAGAGGGAGAGTCCGCCTCTCCTCCAGCCCTGGCTTCCCCACGTGTGCGAATCCCCACTGCACTGCTTCACTTTACGTTCTACTATTAACCAACAGAGGCCAAGACTTGAAGGCAAGATATGGACTTAAGTGTGAATTTCTGCCTGCTCCCAAGTCCCCACAACACAGAGAGAATAACCTGCTTCTGGGAAGTCTCCTAGGTGCCACACTCCCCTGCTGAAGGGGAACTGCTAGAGGTCAGGGCTGTGTATCCTCAGGGGCTTAGCAAATGTCTGCAGAGTGGCTTTGAGGCCATGGTGGGCTGTCCTCTGCACTGGCCGAGATGCAAGCACCTCAAGGAATGTACATAGATATGCAGAATTCCTCAGGAATTCCCCCTTGCTGAAAGTTAGGTGGTTGTTTTTTTCCTTGTTACTTATTAAGTTTTATAGAAAGAACATGCCTAAGTATCATTCTATTGGTGATGACAATTGAACAATACTCATAAACCATAATTCTTGAGTAACTAATAATTATCAAAGATTATAATTGTACAATATTGAGAAGTATAGAACAAAATACAATTATTGGAGGATAATTGCTCTACCCATGCATTATTCCTTCATTACTTTTGCTTGCCTCCTATTACTTTGCACATGTCCTAATTGGTGTGAGAAAAGAACCTTCTGGAAATTCAATCTAATCGAATGCTAATGTGGGCTTAGCATTTTCATGCGGTCGCTGGTGGCCAGGGGGGGAAAATGGGCCCTGATACCATATTAGGTGCCAGATCCTTACTTCTGGGTTCTGGAGGCAGACAGTGCCCCCATTCCACAATCCGCTCAGAGAGGAAGAGAGGGAGGCAGGAAAGTGGCTTTCCAGGGGAAAAGCGCAGTTCTTAAGCAGAGTCTCGGGGTCTCTGCACAGGAATAAATTATGAATTTGTCTGGAAGGCTCCCAGTGAGCCCCATCCCCTCCACCAAAAGCCATCGTTGGGGATATCGTTACTGTCATTCGTCATGCATGTGGACAATAAACAAACCAGTCTCCTTGTGAGAGTTTTCTATGTAATTAAATGTGCTAGCCTGACACCCCCCTGCCAAAGAAAAGACAATATCTTCTAGATGTAAAATGGCTTTTATTTAATCCCAAGTAGCAGCATGCTGTTGCTAGGTGCCTATTTTTCTGCCTCTCAAACATAAAGTGACTAATGGGGTATATTTCATAAAACATCTGCAAGGATGTAGTTATTCTTATACTTCAGTGCCCTTTAAGATATTATTATCTGCCAACACTTGGACTATGTGCTATTATGCAAATTAGACATAATAAAGGTAGAAGGGAGAGGTTCTTTGCTCCTGAAAAATCATATTTATAAGGTTAATGAGATTTATATATATTACATCAGGGAACTGGGGTTAGAATGCAAGACTTTTTAAAATATAGTAGTTGGCAACACTAAAGATTTGCTGGTGTTTTTCCCTGCACAAGATCAAAACCTTTCATCTCCTTTGAGGTTTAATGAGATGGAAAAAAAAAATTCCCACAAAATCAAAACACATAGAATCCAACTTCAAGAACAAGGCAGACATTCTAAGTTGAATGTTTTCAATTAGTAGTGCCAAGAACAGGAGAAGGGTTTTAAAAACACATAATTTTGCATTAAAAAATCAAGTTAAATTAAATATTTCAATGAGTTATCCATTGAAGCCAGGAAAGTGGGCAGTTTTATTTTTTGGATGAAAGGGAATATACCAGGAAAATTCAATCTAATAAAAGAAAATACACATGCCCCCCTCAAAAAAAAAAAAAAACTGGAAAAAATTTGTATACATATGTACCTATATGCACACTTTATAGAATTATGAAGTATTCTATAAACAAACAGGAAAATATTTTGAACTCAGTCTGGTCAAATAATGGGAAGTTAAAATTTAGCAAATATTCTGATTATAGGGAACTGTCTGTATCTTAGAGCATATGTCTATTTAGTATTAAAATAGAAACACAACTAAGTTTGTACTTGCTAAACAATCAGATATCAGCAAAATACACTCAACACTAAAATAATTCTGATGATTGAGTTATCAGTGATGACTCAAAGGCACTTTAGGATCTTGTAGCACTTGGGACCAATACTACAGACATGAAGTTACAGCTGTCTTTGTAGTTATTGTGTGCAAGCCCTGAATAACAGAGTTCCAGTTGATAGGATGTTGAATTAATCAAATGTAGATGCTCTGGAAAGGTTTTAGCAGGCCAGTAATGGTGGATCCACCCAGCACACCCAGAAGTGGGTCAGGGCCGGGCCAGTTTTGCTCCTTACTGAGTACACATGCACATAATCCTGGGCACGTGGTTCCCCTGGGTGTTTACTGAATAAATATTGTGGATGAATGAATTATTAGCAGTGAATAACAGAAGGTTAAATTGGAATTTTTCTGTTGGGAACTTTTGCTGAGGCTCAAAGCAGAACTGGGTAACAAGTGGCCCAAAGAGAGATGCAGCTTCCATGTAAGCCTTGTTAGGAGTTGGCCAAAACAAGAGAGATAGATGATAGAGGTATACAGATATGATTTTGGATGGACTACAGGGGAGTTCTAATAAGAAGTATTGTGCATTTATTTTCCTTTTCCTCTCATCAGAGGAGGGGAGGGAGTGCTTCCCCCGTCCAAGTGAGGTTGGCTCTAAGAGGCCCATTCAGAGAGTAGGAGAGTCTGCCAAGAGCAGAGATAAAATCTCCCTTCTTGGTGGATGTTTGCTGAGCTGCAGGGTCTAGAGACAATAGGTGAGAATTCCTCTGTGGACCACGTGGATCCTGAGATTGGTAACTGGGCTTGAGTCCTCTTAATAGGACTGGCCAAGGGCCTTGACTGCCATGCGGAGGAGAACCTGGCAGTAGATGGCCATATGGGGTATCCCATTGGTCTGGATCTGAAGGGGGTTCCTAAGAGTCAGCCAGAGAGGGTGGATGGGAATGGGGCAAGTCCAAGGAGCCCATGAAAGTTCCTTATAAGAGAAGGAACCAGTACACAAAAACTTCCATATTCAGAGGTCATCAGTGTCTGTGTTACAGCAGACCCCACTGAGTAAAAAGACATTTTTGCTTCTTCCCCTTTTCTCCATACTCTTCCTCTACCTTGGAGAGTCAGAAGCAGCTAGTGAAAGTCAAGAGACAACACAATAATCAAAGACTGTGTGATCTTTTTGAGCCTGGGTCAATCCTGAGCTGAGGGAAGATGAAATAGCTTTGAATTTGGCAGGAAACAGTTGCAAAATGTATATCAGACTGGACTTTTAAATACTTTAACATGAGGACAGTTCATTAATAACGTGAAAAGGACTGAATAGTTCTGGGATCTGCCTGAGATATTGCCCAATGAAAGAAGGTTTGACAGCAATTTGGAAGGGCAGTGATAAGAGAGAGAAAAAGAAGCAATTTCCTGTTATATCCCACCAAGTCCAGCTCACTTGATAAACTAGTTACAGATGAGTGAATGAGTGAATGAGTGAAATCATTTCTGTATAATTTAGCTGACACTATGCCCACCCTGCCCAGCGCCCTGTTCACCTTATCTGCCTCCAGATGACGTCTCAGCTATAGGTAGGGGATCCGTTGAGACCTCTCCCCCAGCTTAAGGGTGTGGCTGGGAAAAGTCACCCTCTTGGTGAGTCAGGGAAGGTTGACTTCTTGCATTCCTGATTTCGCTCCAGTGTACTGTGGCTTGATCACTCATTACCATCTTATCAAACACTATGATTGCTAAGTGTTACTTTGGCCCCAATAAGAAATGACTCTCAGCAGGCACGTCAGCAAAGTGCCTGGGTATGACATCACTCTCTGCTTGGTACGGGACGTCTCCACTGCAGGCTGCTCAGGACACTCCCCAGACAGTAGGCCTGAGAACTTGCCGAGAAGTGTGGGAACCCCTCTGTCCCCGGTCTCCGGGTGTTGTGGGGACCAAGCCTGTGCTGGAAGGCGGAACGGTCCTTGCTTTCACCATCTCTCCCTAGATGAGCACAGCACAGGCTCTTTTGTCGAGGAGCCTGTGAAACGATGTAGACGAGAAGATCCATTCTAACCCTGATCTTTAAGTGCAGGGCTCACAGTAGTCTCCAGGGCATTATCCCCATTTTTCTCTTGTAACTTAATTGCATTGCCCAGAACTGGCTGATCACTGGTCTCTCTCTTCTTCTAGGGCTGGAGTTTCTTGTTATTCATGATTCTTCCTTCGGGGACAGAGTAGAGCCTCAAAAGATGCTGGTTCAGTGAGGGAGACTGATTTGCCCTGTGGGTCTCCTGGAGACAGGTGGAGTTAGGGAGCAGACACATCCTCCAGAGGGAGTGGCAGAGGCATAGGTAGGGTGTGGGGGAAGGGCTCTGCCAAAGGTTCCTGGTGAAGCAGGAGGACAGGTGAGCACAGGGCAGGGTGACGAGCCTCGAAAAATAAACATGAAGCCAAAGGTCTCAGTAAACACAAGTCAAAAGCTAGCTGCCTGGAGGTCAGGGTGCCTTCTCAGGGTATGACTCTTAGTCCAGAGCCCTGGATAATCATGATGTCACCGCCTCTGTTTAGTGGCATTTTACAGGTCATCAACTCACTTTTCACAGAAGCCTAGAGAGAAGAAGATGTTATTCTCTAGTCCAAAGAGGTTAAACGACATTCCTGATGATGCACACCTACTAAAGGAGGAAGTGTGATGACCTCAGGTCATGTGATCCCAAATCTGTGAGCTTCCTACCTGACTTGATCAAACCCAACTGTACAAGAGCATATAGAGCATTTCAGGACCCCTCAGGTGCCCCTTTTAAATAGTTTCAGGGCAGTGTTAGGAGAGATGTTTCTCCATTTTTATATATCCTTTAGAGGTTCCTTCAACTCTGCCCTAGCAGGGCAGGCTGGGCCAGGCAGTGCTCTCATTCCCAGGAAGAGCCATACACAGTCCCTCTGCCCGGGCCGCAGTGGTGACGCAGGAGCCTGTTGCAGAATCCAGATCCAGGCTGGGCTCCACAGCTTGTGCTGGGCCTGGATGGGACAGATTGCTGGGATCCGGAAGTGCCTCTGCAGCCAACACACTTGCCGTATGGGAGAGGCCGCCGTGCCAAGGCTGTCATTTTCCGCTCCAAAATGCTCGGTGAGAAGCAAGGCAGGCAGCATCCTCCCCTCAGTGCCTCAGATGTGCAAGCTTTCCTTTCCACTGGTAACACCCAATATATTTCATTCTCTTTGGAGGATTGTCTCGGCATAAAAAGAGTTCCTGAAATTTGGCATCCTCAGGGGTCTGATTTACAAATTTGGGACCAGAAGGTGGAATTGCTTTCGAGGTTTTGTTCAGATTGTTAAAAGAGATGCCAAAAGATGTCTTTTTTATGTTCAGTTGGCTTCTTCTTTTAATGTCAATACCAGCTTAATGCTTTTAAAGTAACAAATGACACACTGTGATACCTTGCCCACTTCAGGGGGAGGAACTTTAGGGGGAGAACCTGAAATTACTTTTTGTTTTTTAATGACAAAGCATATTTAGGCAGGCTAAATGTGGCAAAAAAAAAAAGTAAATATCAGTTCAGAGACTTCTATTTACCGAAACTCATTTTAAAAGCAAGAAGAGACATGAAAGGCAAAAATTCTACGCAAATTCAAATAGTTTCCAAGGAAAATTCCTGTAACCTTGAAGAATAATAAAGGCTCATGGATATATTTGGAATTTCTGAATGGTAGGACTGTTTCCTGAGAGCATTTTAAACATCCCAAGTGAAAAATGAGAACAAGGCCTAAATTGTTTGGTGAAGAGCAAAGAACCCTTTGGTTTGAGAAAAAGAGAGGGGACTCTAAGAGTGAAAAATGCTGTGAGGGTTGGAGTTTCACATAAAATATGATTGACGGTAGCTTTTTGCCAGAAAACTTTTCGCTAGATGCCATATGCAAAAAAAAAAAAAAAATGTATGTTATAATCATTTTTTAAAGCACATTTCATGCCATCTTGCATTCTCTGAGCTTTCTCTTTTGCTTTTTAGCCCCGAACAAGGTGTCAGGGTCTGAGCCTCTGCTGGGTGGGACCTGCCAGGCACACTCAGCCAAGCCCTTCTCTTGTCTTTGCAGGTACCTGGGCATCTGCCATCTGCAGCCCCATCTCTGCCCAGATCTGTGTTCATTTCAAGGCAGTGGAGTTTCTTTGCATTATTTTATATTCTTTCCAGCATTTCTAAGCCACTCAAACCTCAAAATTGGATGTTACACTGAACCCTAATAAGAAGGATACCTGGTAGACTGACATACACAACTGCCCTCAAGTAGTTTATAATCCTTTGGTGTAGACAGTATCATGTGACACACATAAGAGGTGCAATAATAGCCAGCATTATCCGATGCATGTAATAAAGTTTAAAGTGAAAGTGAAAGTGAAGTCGCTCAGTCGTGTCCGAGTCTTTGTGACCCCATGGACTGTAGCCTACCAGGCTCTTCTGTCCATGGGGTTTTCCAGGCAAGAATACTGGAGTGGGTTGCCATTTCCTTCTCCAACCTGTGGGACTTAGAAACAAAAGGGCGCCTTGGCCTAAGCACTTGCAAATGCTAATAGGAGAGCAATCCCTTCCATCTGAAAGGAGGGGAGAAGCCCTCATTCAAGCAGCATCAGTGCAAAAGGAACCTTGAGAGATGAATTGGGACTTAGCTGGGAAAGAGAAGCAGGCAGAATGATCGCCAGGGAGCACAGGCCTGGAGCCTGGATATGCCTGGCACCTTAGGGAACCTCCAGCTCCTCTGGGCCTGGTACCAACATGCAGAGTGGGACCTGGGGCTAAGGGGAAGGTTGGGCTGTGCCTTGGGAGGTTTGAGCACTATGTTAAGGGCTCAGAGTTGATTCTGGAGGTTAAGGGAGGCCACGTTATTAGGAGCAAAGAAATTACAAAACTCAGGGGACCTGGGAAGCCTCTGAAATTGCATCTATTCCTATGCTCTACATAGTATGTGTGGTGAATAGGAAGATGTGTCCATGGCTTTGTCTAGTTTCTCAAAGGGTCTCACTGTTCTGAAGCCAGGTGTCAGAGCCAGGCTGGAGAAGAGACTCACTGCCATCTTCTCTCCAGAATCCCCCACCCCGCACATCTACAGTCAAGACATAGGCACAAAGGATGCCTCCAGAGCACTCACCCCTGGACAGGAATCACATTACAATGGAGACCTGGGGGACGCTGGTTCCCTCCTCTGGGACCTCCTTGTGGTATTACATTTCTGCACTACCTAAGGGTGTTTATTTACACACTTTAATGTCAAATAAATGGACAATTGTCCAGTAACTTCAGCCATGAGGTTCAGATTTCTAACTTTCCCCCTTTGGCAACATCATCTCAGTTGTTGAAAATAAAGCAGCAGGCTCTCCACGATTTCCCTGCTCCTCCCGCGGCTCAACACCAGACCGCAGCCTCCTGTCCATCTCTGACCATCACCACTGTCCCCAGCTAGCAGCCAGCGGAACCCTGCTGGCCTTGTCAACCTTTTATTTAATGAGAATAAGTGTGTCCTTCTCCTTTCACCCCACTCCTCTCACACTTTTCCTTGGTGGGCCAGGTTGCAAATCTTGTCCTCAGAGCACTCTGCTCCATAGACCAACAGTAGGGATGGAGTTTTCCAGAATGAAGCCCCTGTTCTACTTGAGACGCATTCTGGCCATTTTACTACAACCATTAACCACTGTTGGAAATCACACCAGGTTGCCTTCATGTCTTGAGCGGTGGGCTGCGAGAAAAAGGGAAGAGGTGGCACAGAATCTGGGGAAGGAGCAAAGTCAAAGCCCCTCAAAGACTGGAGAGAGGTGGGCCTCACGACGGGTGGCTGCTAGGCTGTCAAGCCTGACTTTAGAAGCATGGAGGTTAGGCTCCAATTAAAATAAATAATCTTTTTTTTTAAAAGAAGAAGTATGGAGGCTCAGAACCTGAACCACCACTCAGAAATGAGTATTTCCTGGATTCAAAGCATGAAAAGTTAACCAACAAGCACTTGTTACTGTGTGCCAAGCACTGGGTCAGATTGAGAGGCTCAGGAGCCTGGATGTGTCTGCCCCTGCTCACCCCCGCAGGTCTTTCCTCCCCCACCTGACTGATCCTGTAAGGTGTAGGTGCCCGACTCACTTGTGACCCCACCCCCCACCACCCCTTCACTCACAGTCCTGGGTATGGGTCTTGTACATGGTGGACATCAGTGACTGTGGGCTAAAGAGCACTGGCCTGTGCAAATGTTTGTTGAACTCTCCTGATGTACCAGACACTATATATCAAGCCCTGAAGACAGACTTAGATAAATAAAGCCCAGTCCCTGCAGTCCAGAGGCTAAATGACCATGGTATATGTGAAGGGAAGAGCTAACATTTAGGTAAAATGACCTAAGACCTAAACAAAGGCAGAAGTAAAACAAATGAACAGTCATAGAATGAGTCTGGCAAAACTTTGCTTTGATTGGCAGGGCAAAATTGCTCATATTAACTGGACCCAGGGCAAGGAGCTCATCTATTACTTCCTCCTCGTCTGGTAGAGCCAAAAGAAAGAAAACCACATCTTTACCCCAGCAGGAGAATGTGCCTGGACACATACCCCTTCTTCCCCCTCATCCCATCTCTGCATCTCTGGCAGCCGGATACTCAGAAACACAGAAGATAGGACACACACTACTCTGGTTTAGCTCAGAAACACAGAAGGGTCAGGACAAATACACTGGAAAGAAGAAGATAGGAGGAGATTGATTTGCAGGGAAAGTTTGGAGATAGAACTGCAGGTTTTCAGAACTTTCTAAAAGTTAAACATGTGTGCACACACATGCACAGACACAATCTATCTACTTACCCTTTATCACCCATGCATTGCCGTTTCCACTTCGCTTTTAAAAGTGAAAATGAAGATACAGATGGCCAGGAAACACATAAAAGATGCTCAACATCGCTAATTATTAGAGAAATGCAAATCAAAACCACAATGAGTTATCACCTCACACCAGTCAGAATGGCCATCATTTAAAAAGTCTACAAACAATAAATGCTGGAGAGGGTGTGCAGAAAAGGAAACCCTCTTACACTGTTGGTGGGAATATAAATTGGTGCAGCCACTATGGAGAACAGTATGGAGATTCCCTAAGAAACTAAAAATATATTTACCATATGATCCAGCAATCCCACTACTGGGCATATATCCAGAGAAAATCATAATTCAAGAAGATACATGCACCCCCATGCTCATAGCACCACTATTTATAATAGCCAAGACATGGAAACAATGTCCTAAATGTCCATCAACAGATGAACGGAGGGAAAAAAAAGGTGTGGTACATATATACAATGGAACATTACACAGCCATTAAGAAGAATGAAATAATGCCATTTGTAGCAACATGGATGGACCTGGAGATTATCATAGTGAGTGAAATAAGTCAGATAAAGGAAGACAAATATACCATACCACTTATATACAGCATCTAAAAAAATGATACAAATGAACTTATTTACAAATGAATTTATATACAAAACAGAAACAGACTCGCAGTCTTTGAGAATGGAACTCATGGTTACTAGTGGGGAAGAGTCAGGGGTAGGGACAGATAGGGAGTTTGGGAGTGACATGTACACGTTATATTTAAAATAGATAACCAACAAGGATGTACTGTAGATAGCCCGAGGGTGCTGCTCAATGCTGTAATAACCCAAATAGGAAAAGAATTTGAAAAAGAATAGACATATGTATATGTATAACTGAATCACTTTGGTATACACCTGAAACTAACACAACATGGTCAATCAACTATACTCCAATAAAAGTTTTTTAAAATTATTTTAAAAAGAGAAGTAAAAATGAAGAAAACAGAGGACTAGGCTATTTATGGGGTGAAAGGAATTGGGGCCGGGTCAGAGGTGGAGCTTCCTGTTTTGTTACAGACTCTAAACCAACGACCATGGCTCTCTTCTCACCCTCTCCTTGGACAGATACCCTGCACTCCACCCCCTGCTTTGCTCCTCTTATAAAAATCCCTGGTGTCGTGAGAAAAAGGAAAGAAAACACATATTACAAAATCTGTACAGTCCCATCTAATTTGCGTTTCTGAGTAACTACCGTCATTCCTACATTCACTGCCCTCCTCCCCACCAGGACTTTCTAATTTTAGAGTTAAGAGCATGGAACTTGACACTGGATATGTTTCCATTTACCATGAAAGGCATGTTTCTCCACAAACAACTGGAGGGCAGGCTTGGAAAACAGGTTTAAAGACCAGACTTGTAGAATTTTGGCATGGCAATCCTCTGGAAAGTCCACCAACCAGGCAAGAGGCAGGAAGCACTGAGAATGAATATGTTCCCTGGCTTCTTTCAAGTGAAATGATTTAATTTTAAGACTTTCAATTCATAAAATAGCCTCAGCTAATTTTCCAAGGAAAAATTAGCATATTTTGTTTTTCTTCATTTTTCAAAGAATATTTGGGCCATGAAAAAGAATTTATACTGACTTTCCTTAACAGACTTAATTGGGTACTGACCCCAGTGCTTTAGGAATGAATATAAAATAGTGAAAGAAGCAAGTTTACTAGGGAAAGAAACTTTTTTGTGATGTAGAAATTAGAGATCAGTTCAGCCTTCGTGATGTTCACAAATAAAAATTAAACCAGAAGAAACCTGTCAGCTTGCTGTAGTCCATTTCTGTAATTTTGTAGATTTATAAATTTAAAAGTAGAAATAGCTTCTATTTCTACAGAAGGAAAGGCCAAGTCTTTGACTGTGAAGCTAACATTTTTATAGCTCCATGGATGTCCTTTTTACCTAAACTGTAGGTCAGTGCCTTTTATTTCCACTTAGTCAAATTGTCGATATTTTCCTTTAATCATCATTTTATAAGAGGAAGAGTCAGAAACCACTCAATGTAGTTTTAAACATGTCATTTTTTGTTGTTTTTATTTTTTATTGAAGGATAATTGCTTTATCTCGTTGTTGTATCTCGTTGTTTTCTGTCAAACTTCAACATGAATCAGCCATAGGTATACACATATCCCCTCCCTCCCGAACCTCCATCCCATCTCCCTCCCCATCCCACCCCTCTAGGTTGATAAAGATCCCTGTTTGAGTTTCCTGAGACATACAGCAAATTCCCATTGGCTGTCTATTTTACATATGGTAATGTAAGTTTCCATGTTACTCTCAACATACATCTCACCCTCTCCTCCCCTCTCCCCATGTCCATAAGTCTTTTTTCTATGTCTGTTTCTCCATTGTTGCCCTGTAAATAAATTCTTCAGTACCATTTTTCTAGATTCTGTATATGTGCATTAAATATGATATTTATCTTTCTCTTTCTGACTTACTTCACTCTGTATAATAGGTTCTAGGTTTCATCCGCCTCATCAGAACGAACTCAAATGTGTTCCTTTTTATGGCTGAGTAATACTCCATTGTGTATATGTACCACATCTTCTTTATCCATTCATCTGTCGATGGACATCTAGGTTGCTTTCATGTTCTAGCTACTGTAAATATTGCTGCAATCAACAATGGGATACATGTGTCTTTTTCAATTTTGGTTTCCTCAGGGTATATGCCTAGGAGTGGGATTGCTGGGTTATACGGTGGTTTTATTCCTAGTTTTTTAAGGAATCTCCATACTGTCTTCAATAGTGACTGTATCAATTTACATTCCCACCAACAGTGCAAGAGCATTCCCTTTTCTCCACACCCTCTCCAGGATTTATTGTTTGTAGACTTTTTGATGATGGCCATCCTGATTGGTGTGAGTTGATATCTCATTGTAGTTTTGATTTGCATTTTTCTAATAATGAGTGATGTCGAACATCTTTTCATATGTGTGTTAGCCATCTGTATGTCCTTCCTTTGAGAAATGTCTGTTTAGGTCTTTTCCCCACTTTTTCATTGGGTTGTTTGTTTTTCTGGCATTGAGTTGTATGAGCTGCTTGTATATTTTGGAAATTAATCCTTTGTCAGTTGCTTAGTTTGCTATTATTTTGTCCCATTTGGAGGGTTGTCTTTTCACCTTGCTTATAGTTTCCTTTACTGTGCAAAAGCTTTTAAGTTTAATCAGGTCCGACTTATTTACTTTTGTTTTTATTTGCATTACTCTAGGAGGTGGGTCATAGTGGATCTTGCTTTGATTTATGTCATTGAGTGTTCTGCCTGTGTTTTCCTCTAAGAGTTTTATAGTTTCTGGTCTTACATTTTGGGCTTTAATCCATTTTAAGTTTATCTTTGCAGACATCGCCAGATGGTCAACACCAAAATCAGATTGATTATATTCTTTGCAGCCAAAGATGGAGAAACTCTATACAGTCAGCAAAAACAAGACCAGGATCTGACTGTGGCTCAGATCATGAACTCCTTATTGCCAAATTCAGACATAAACTGAAGAAAGTAGGGAAAACCAGTAGACCATTCAGATATGACCTAAATCAAATCCCTTATGATTATACAGTGGAAATGAGAAATAGATTTAAGGGACTAGATCTGATAGACAGAGAGCCTGATGAACTACGGACGGAGGTTTGTGACATTGTACAGGAGACAGGGATCAAGACCATCCCCAAGAAAAAAAAAAATGCTAAAAAGCAAAATGGCTGTCTGAGGAGGCCTTACAAATAGCTGAGAAAAGAAGAGAAGTGAAAAAGGAGAAAAGGAAAGATATACCCATCTGAATGCAGAGTTCCAAAGAACAGCAAGGAGAGATATGAAAGCCTTCCTCAGCGATCAGTGCAAACAAATAGAGGAAAACAATAGAATGGGAAAGACTAGAGATCTCTTCAAGAAAATCAGAGATACCAAGGGAACATTTCATGCAAAGATGGGCTCAATAAAGGACAGAAATGGTATGGACCTAACAGAAGAAGATATTAAGAAGACGTGGCAAGAATACACAGAAGAACTGTACAAAAAAGATCTTCATGACCCAGATAATCACCATGGTGTGATCACTCACCTAGAGTCAGACATCCTGGAATGCAAAGTCAAGTGGGTCTTAGGAAGCATCACTATGAACAAAGTGAGTGGAAGTGATGGAATTCCAGTTGAATTATTTCAAATCCTCAAAGATGATGCTGTGAAAGTGTTGCACTCAATATGCCAGCAAATTTGGAAAACTCAGCAGTGGCCACAGGACTGGAAAAGGTCAGTTTTCATTCCAATCCCTAAGAAAGGCAATGCCAAAGAATGCTCAAACTACCGCACAATTGCACTCATCTCACACGCTAGTAAAATAATGCTCAAAATTCTCCAAGCCAGCCTTCAGCAATACGTGAACCGTGAACTTCCAGATGTTTAAGCTAGTTTTAGAAAAGGCAGAGGAACCAGAGATCAAATTGCCAACATCTGCTGGATCATCAAAAAAGCAAGAGAGTTCCAGAGAAACATCTATTTCTGCTTTATTGACTATGCCAAAGCCTTTGCTATGTGGATCACACTAAACTGTGGAAAATTCTTAAAGAGATGGGAATGCCAGACCACATGACCTGCCTCTTGAGAAACCTGTAGGCAGGTCAGGAAGCAACAGTTAAAACTGGATAGGCAACAACAGACTGGTTCCAAATTGGGAAAGGAGTACATCAAGGCTGTATATTGTCACCCTGCTTATTTAACTTATATGCAGAGTACATCATGAGAAACGCTGGGCTGGAAGAAGCACAAGCTGGAATCAAGATTGCCAGGAGAAGTATCAATAACCTCAGATATGCAGATGACACCACCCTTATGGCAGAAAGTGAAGAAGAACTAAAGAGCCTCTTGATGAAAGTGAAAGAGGAGAGTGAAAAAGTTGGCTTAAAGCTTAACATTCAGGAAACTAAGATCATGGCATCTGGTCCCATCACTTCATGGCAAATAGATGGAGAAACAGTGGAAACAGTGGCTGACTTTATTTTTCTGGGCTCCAAAATCACTGCAGATGGTGATTGCAACCATGAAATTAAAAGACGCTTACTCCTTGGAAGGAAAGTTATGACCAACCTAGAGAGCATATTAGAAAGCAGAGACATTACTTTGTCAACAAAGGTCTGTCTAGTCAAGGCTATGGTTTTTCCAGTAGTCATGTATGGATGTGAGAGTTGGACTATAACGAAAGCAGAGCACATAAGAATTGATGCTTTTGAACTGTGGTGTTGGAGAAGACTCTTGAGTGTCCCTTGGACTGCAAGGAGATCCAACCAGTCCCTCCTAAAGGAGATCAGTCCTGAGTGTTCATTGGAAGGATTGATGTTGAAGCTGAAACTCCAGTACTTTGGCCACCTGATGTGAAGAGCTGACTCATTTGAAAAGACCCTGATGCTGGGAAAGATTGAGGGCAGGAGGAGAAGGGGACGATAGAGGATGAGATGGTTGGATGACATCACCAACTCAATGGACATGAGTTTGAGTAAACTCCAGGAGTTTGTGATGGACAGGGAGGCCTGGTGTGCTGCAGTTCATGGGGTCACAAAGCATTGAAGACGACTGAGCAACTGAACTGAGCTGAACTATTAGTGTTAGAAAGTGTTCTAATTTCATTCTTTTACACGTAACTGTCCAGTTTTCCCAGCACCATTTATTGAATAGCCTATCTTTGCAACCTTGTATATTCTTACCTCCTTTGTCAAAAATAAGGTACCCATAGGTGCATGGGTTTATTTCTGGGCTTCTATCTTGTTCCATTGGTCTATATTTCTGCTTTTGTGTCAGTACAATATGTCTTGATGACTGTAGCTTTGTAGTATAATCTGAAGTCAGGAAGGTTGATTCCTTCAGCTCCATTCTTCTTTCTCAAGACTGCTTTGGCTATTCAGGGCCTTTTGTGTTTCCATATGAATTGTGAAATTTTTTGTTCTAGTTCCGTGAAAAATGCCACTGGTAATTTGATAGGGATCACATTAAATCTGTAGATTTCATTTGGTAGTACAGTCATTTTCACAATATTGATTCTTTCTACCCAGGAACATGGAATATCTCTCCATCTGTTTATGTCATCTTTTATTTCTTTCATCAGTATCTTATAATTTTCTGTGTACAGTTCTTTTGTCTCCTTAGGTAAATTTATTCCTAGATTTTAATTCTTTTTTGCAATAATGAATGGGATAGATTCCTTAATTTCTCTTTCTGATTTTCCATTGTTAGTATATAGAAATGCAAGTGATTTCTGTGTATTGATTTTGTGTCCTGAAACTTTGCTAAATTCACTGATTAGCTCTAGTAATTTTCTGATACTATCTTTAGGGTTTTCTATGTACAATATCATGTCATCTGAAAACAGTGAGAGCTTTATTTCTTCTTTTCTGATCTGGATTCCTTTTATTTCTTTTTCTTCTCTGATTGCTGTATCTAGGACTTCCAGAACTATGTTGAATAATAGTGGTGAAAGTGGATACCCTTGTCTTGTTCCTGATCTTAGGGGGAATGCTTTCAGTTTTTCACTGTTGAGAATAATGTTTGCTGTAGTGTCATCATACATGGCCTTTACTATGTTGAGGTAGATTCCTTCTTTGCCCATTTCTTGAAGAGTTTTAATCATAAATGGGTGCTGAATTTTGTCAAAGGCTTTTTCTGCATCTATTGAGATTATCATATGGTTTTTATCTTTCAATTTGTTAATATGGTATATCACATTGATTGATTTGTGTATATTGAAGAATCCTTGAATTCCTAGAACAAACCCAACTTGATCATGGTGTATGAGCTTTTTGATGTGTTGCTGAATTCTGTTTGCTAAAATTTTGTTGAGGATTTTTGCATCTATGTTCATCAGTGATATTGGCCTGTAGTTTTCTCCCTTTGTCTGGTTTTGCTATTGGGGTGATGGTAACCTCATAGAATGAGTTTAGAAGTGTCCCTTCCTGTGCAATTTTTTGAAAGAGTTTTAAAAGGATAGGCATTAGCTCTTCTCTAAATGTGTTTAAATAAAATTCTCCCATGAAGCCATCTGGCCCTGGGCTTTTGTTTTGGGGGAGATTTTTGATCACAGCTTCAATTTCAGTGCTTGTAATTGGGTTGTTCATAATTTCTATTTCTTCCTGGTTCAGTCTTGAAAGATTGAACTTTTCTAGGAATCTGTCCAATTCTTCCAGGTTATCCATTTTATTGCTATATAGTTGTTCATAATAGTCTTTTATAATCCTTTGTATTTCTGCATTGTCTGTTGTAACCTCTCCTTTTTCATTTCTAATTTTGTTGATTTGATTCTTCTCTCTTTTTTTCTTAATGAATCTGGCTAAAGGTTTGTCAATCTTGTTTATCTTCTCAAAGAACCAGCTTTTAGCTTTATTCATCTTTACTGTTGTTTCTTTCATTTCTTTCTGCTTGGATCTTTGTGATTTCTTTCCTTCTACTAATTTTGGGCTTTTTTTGTTCTTCTTTTTCCAGTTGTTTTAGGTGTAAAGTTAGGTTGTCTATTCAATATTTTTCTTGTTTCTTGAGGTAGGGTTGTATTGCTATAAACTTCCCTCTTAGAACTGCTTTTGCTACATCCCATAGGTTTTGAATTGTCATGTTTTCATTGTCATTTGTTTCCAGAAATTTTTTTATTTCCCTTTTGAGTTCTTCAGTAACCTGTTGGTTATTTAGAAATGTTGTTTAATCTCCATGTGTTTGTGTTTCTTACATCATTTTTCTTTTGATTGATATCTAGTCTCATAGCATTGTGGTCAGAGAAGATGCTTGATATGATTTCAATTTTCTTAAATTTACTGAGGTTTGATTTGTGACCCAAGATGTAGTCTATCCTGGAGAATGGTGCGCTTGAGAAGGTGTATTCTTCTGCATTTGGATGGAATGTCCTGAAGATATCAATGAGATCCATCTCATCTAATGTATCATTTAAGATTTGTGTTTCCTTCTTAATTTTCAGTTTTGATGATTGGTCCACTGGTGTGAGTGGGGTGTTAAAGTCTCCTACTATTATTGTGTTACTGTCAATTTCTCATTTTGTCTGTTTGTGTTTGTCATATGTACTGAGGTGCTCCTATGTTGGGTGCATAGATATTTACAATTGTTATGTCTTTTAATATTTTTTCTTTGTGTTTAGTCTTCATTAGCTTGTTTAGTATGTGTTGCAGCATGTTTCTCTTTAGGTTTATTCTGTATGGGTTTATTCTGTATGTCTAATTCTTGGATTCATTCCTTGATTGTTATGTAGTGTCCTTCCTTATCTCTTGTAAACTTCTTTATTTTAAGGTCTAATTTGTCTGATATGAAGATTGCTACTCCAGCTTTCTTTTGCTTTCCATTTGCACAGAATGTATTTTTCCATCCTCTTTCAGTCTATATGTGTCTTTAGGTCTGAAGTGGGTTTCTTGTAGACAGCACATATATGGGTCTTGTTTTTGTGTCCATTCAGCCAGTCTGTGTCTTTTGCTTGGAGTATTTAATCCATTTACATTTAAAGTAATTATTGATATATATGTTCCTATTGCCATTTTCTTAATTGTTTGGAGTTGATTTTGTAGATCTGTTTTCTTCTCTTGTATTTCTTGACTATATGAGTCCCTTTAACTATATAAGTCTCTACTTAAATCCTTTATTTGTTGTAAAGTTGATTTGGTGGTACTGAATTCTCTTAACTTTTGCTTGTCTGAAAAGCTTTTTATTTCTCCATAAATTTTGAAAGAGATACTTGCTGGGATCTTGGTTACAACCAATAATCTTGGTTGTAGATTTTTTCCATTTCAGTACTTTAAATATATCTTGCCATTCCCTTCTGGCCTGCAGAATTTCTGCTGAAAGATCAGCTGTTAAAAGTATGGGGTTTCCCTTTTATGTTACTTGTTGCTTCTCCCTTGCTGCTTTTAATATTCTTTGTGTTTAGTCTTCATTAGCTTGATTAGTATGTGTTGCGGCATGTTTCTCTTTAGGTTTATTCTGTATGGGACTCTTTGTGCCTCTTGGAGTTGATTGACTATTTCCTTTTCCATGTTGGGGAAATTTTCAACTATAATCTTTTCAAAAATTTTCTCATACCCTTTCTTTTTCTCCTCTTCTTCTGAGACCCCTATAATTCAAATGTTGGTGCATTTGATATTGTCCCAGAAGTCTCTGAGACTACCTTCAGCTCTTTTCATTATTTTTACTTTATTCTGCTCTTTAGAAGTTATTTCCATCATTTTATCTTCCCGCTCACTGATTCGTTCTTCTGCTTCAGATATTCTGCTATTGATTCCTTCTAGAGCATTTTTAATTTCAATAATTGTTGTTTGTCTCTGTATGGTTATTAATTCTTCTAGGTCTTTGTCAATTGATTCTTGCATTTTCTCCATTTTGTTTTCAAGGTTTTTGATCATCTTTACTATCATTATTCTGAATTCTTTTTCAGGTAGTTGACTTATTTCCTCTTTTTTCATGTTTCTAGTTTGTTCTTTCATTGGTATAGTATTTCTCTGGCTTTTCATTTTTTTTTTTAAACTTATTGTGTTTGAGGTCTCCTTTTCCCAAGCTTCAAGGTTGAATTATTTCTTCCTTTTGGTTTCTGCCCTCCTAAGATTGGTCCAGTGGTTTGTGTAAGCTTCATATAGGGTGAGATTTGTGCTGAGTTTTTGTTTGTTTGTTTTTCTTCTGATGGGCAAGGCTGAGTGAGGGGGTAATCTTGTCTGCTGATGATTTGGTTTGTATTTTCGTTTTGTTTGTTGTTTAGATGAGGCATCCTGCACAGGGTGCTACTGGTGGTTGGGTGATGCTGGTTCTTGTATTCAGGGGGTTTCCTTTGTGTGAGTTCTCACTATTTGATACTCCCTAGGGTTAGTTCTCTGGTAGTCTAGGGTCTTTGAGTCAGTGCTCCCACTCCAAAGGCTCAGGGCTTGATCTTTTATGTTTTGTAAACAATGATATCGCTGACTTTGGTAGCGCGTGGCCTGCATGCCCACTTGGCGATGGGCCACTTTTGTCTGTCTTAGTATATCAGTAGTCTTTGAAGATTCCTTGCTGCTGCTGCTGCTGCCCAGAGAGAATAAACATGTCTGCAGTCCCCACAGCTCCTCGAGTCTTCTCCCAGCTTCTCTGGTTGCGCCTTATCCACCCAGTGCACCGCTGCACGGCAGCCAAACCGTAGCTCCCTCCATCAGTGCTGGAAGGCAGGTGCTACGCTGATGACACATGTCATTTTAAACAGGACTCCTACTTGTTCCGTGTCTATGTCACCTGCCGTGGCCCCCCACCACCACACCTATCCTCCCAGGAGGACAGCACAGCGCCCAGTACACAGGCCCAGGTGTTTGACCTGCTTTTCTTTCCAGTCCAGAGCTGCCACAACCCACAAAGAGCACTTTCTTCTCCTGTGACCGGCTCTTGGGCAAAGCACAGCCTCCCCAACTCCTCTCTTCTACCTCATCCCTCGAAACAAGCAAATCAGCAATCAGTTCCCCTTTTAAAGAACTTACTGCTAATTCCTTTGTGGAAATGGACATCGGGCACTGAAAATGATGAGCAGGAAGAAGTTGGGGGATCTCCTCAGCTCTCCAAGGCTCTCCCTGATTATAGCCTGACATCCTCCTTCTTACATGGCTGGCAGGAGCTTCTTCCAGTCGGTATTGGAGACTGAGAAAACCTGTAGAGATCGGAGGCAAAATTAAATTTGATCTAGCTTACCTGCTGGATGAACTGATCAACAGAATTCTTAGATGTTGTGTAGGTACCTACCCAGGATGGCAAACTCTGCGACCTCTCTACCCCATGTCCAAAGCAGACTTAGCTTAACAATCAAGACTTCTTTCCTGGTGAGCCTGGATGCCGCCCAGAATGCTTCTTAACAAGGTGCTAAAGGCGACCACTAGAAACTCTTTGGATTAGGCCTGTGAGATGGACTTAGTTGTCATTTCTGTCCCACCCTGTCCCATATCCTGGGTGCTCTGCTGTATCCACCTTGTAGGAAAGCTTGGCTTCTTCTCCTCTTAAGAACAAGAGAGAGGCACTAGCTTTCTTGACCGTTTCCTCCACTGGGGTGTGTCAGGCCTCAGGTTTTTAGCAAATCTCAACATTTACCCAATTAGTTTGTGCATATGAGTTAGTCAGGGGCTAACAGCATGCCTATCAGAAATTTGAGACATTGGTCTAAACGTGGGCGAAGGAGTTCTTATGTGTGGATGGGATGTTTTATTCAAGTTAATGGAGAGGCCAGTGGGCCCACTTTCTGCTAGGTCCTCATCAGAAGGCCTGTGAGCCTGGTGGCTGAGGCTCCTCAGAGGTATGAAGAGAGGGAGGAGGTGATTGAGGCAGTGGTTTCCTTCATGCTCGTGCCCTCCTCTGAGGTCTTTTATGAGGCACTTGGAAGAGTGCACACATCTAGTCTGTTTTCACACAGGCAAACACCAGGGTTTGTGGAGCTTGGAGAGATTTCCTACACCGCTTCCTCAGATGTGGGTCTTGTTAGCATTAATGTACTCTGACAAGCCTACCTTCTTACAATGGTATAAATCATCTGAAGGCAGGGAGCTGTGGCTCTGGGGAGGAGAGCATTTCTTATGTGAACATAGAAATACAGGCGTCCTGTTCACCCAGGCATGTGGTTGCAAGAGGACTCAGAAACAACCCTTCTTTCCCCAAACTGCCCCAGCTGTCACTGTGGCAGAGATTTGAACCATGGAAGCATTATTTGGGGGAAATGAAGTCACAATTGAAGGAGAGCGTCACAGATTAGATGGTGTGAATCACACATACGTCTCTCTGGCCAGCCTCTGGAGTTGAAGCCCAGGGGGTATGGCTGAATTATCAAGCATGTGTCTCATAACAGTGACTCAGGTTCATTGGACTGGCCACCTAGATGACACGATATTTCTGGAAACTTGGAGCTCCATCACAGAACATGAATTACTGCTATGAGCCAAACTCTATGCCTCACTTATATCATAAATCAGCTGGGATGAAGTTAAAAGTCACCACTCATAATGTAAACCTACATCCAGAACTGAGACGTGGTTTTGATTTAAGACATACCATAGTCCTGAGAAGAGTTCAGACCACTAAATACCAGGGATCTCTTGACTGTATCTGATTAAAGACGAATTGTGGGCTTCTGACTGTATATTAGGATCTGGAAAGGGGGCTTTGGACTGTTTTGTATTTCTGATAAGTATCTTCATGTTCAAACAGCTAAAAACATTTGCCATTTAAAATTTTCATGCAGTAAAATACACCACATACTGATTTCTGAGGCAATGGTTTAAAAATGAAAAAAACAAAAAACAAAACCTAAACTAAACACACTCCTCTCTTAAGGCAATGCCTGGGCCTGATTCTACATATTTGACATATTCCAAGTCTTTAATCCTTTAAACTTTTTAAAAATTTCCAGCAAAATATTTACTTAAATGCAAAATATCCTAAGGCTTAGGTTCCTGATTCTAGTATGAAAGAAAGTCCTTCTAGGTTCACTGCCATTTGCCAAGCAGCAATGATTGACACGTGCTGTGACTAAAAAGGGCCTCATCTTCCCTGTTTCAGAGCATCAGCTCCCTCCCCCTCCTAAGCCCTTGGTTTTCTGCAGTGACTCACGATCCTTCTCCTCATAGGCCTCTCCCCTTCCTGCAAGTGAGCCTTTGAAATTCCCATTTTAAGGGGTAAAAATAGAAGGGAAAAAAAAAAGAATTCTGCCAAGAGAAAGAGTTCTCTCAGTATATCTTTAACAGGAATACCTTAGCCTTCATTCTGAAGCTCTTGAGAACATAGAACCATTTCAGGGGAACTTTCTAAGCCCTAGAAACCATGCCCTCTGCCATCTTGCCTTCCATTCCTAGACACTAGTGAGTCCTGACTGCCATCTTCCATCTCCCCAGGCTGCATTCTCTGGCTTTTCTATGTGCTTTCCTGCCAAATGGGTCCTGAGTCTCCAGTAAAGTTGGCTCCTTTTTCCATCCTGGTGTATAACAGAAAGAAGGGGGGAAAGAGAATTTATTGAAAATGAATCCCCATGTAGTTCATTCTTGGACCTGGCACTGACTCCTTCTGTGGTATTGAGAAGTTCAGGGCCAGTGTCTCTGGTTTCACTTCCTCATATCACATGGGAGGGACCAGAAGACCTCCAAGGCCCCACCCATGTCTAGCAGGATAGAATCTACCCTCTCTCAGCAAGCCCTGGAATTGGCCTCCATGGAACTGACCACTCCTAGCTGGGGCCAAGTGGCTGGTTCTGCTCTGAGAATGTGGTGGGAGGGGCAGGGAGAGGGAAGCGCAGAATTACAGAAGTAGGTGGGGCAGTCAGCTAGTACTTTGCAAAAGGACAGATAGAACAGTAAGGAGGAAGGAAAACAAGCACCATAGGCTTCCCTGGTAGCTCATCTGGTAAAGAATCCACCTGCATTGTAGGAGTCCCTGGTTTGATTCCTGGGTTAGGAAGATCCCATGGTGGAGGAGTGGGCTACCCATTTTAGTATTCTTGGGCTTCCTTGGTGGCTCAGATGGTAAAGAATCTGCCTGCAATGCAGGAGATCAGGGTTTGATCCTTGGGTTGGGAGGATTCCCAAGAGGAAGGTGTGGCAACCCACTCTAGTATTTTTGCCTGGAGAATTCCCATGGATAGAGGAACCTGGTGGGCTACACCAGTCTACAATCAATGGGGTCGCAAAGAGTTGGACATGACTAAGTGACTATATATATATATATATATATGCACACTCTCATTATATGTGACATCTAAAATTACCAAACTCAGAGGAACAGAGAACAGATTAGCAGTTGCTAAAGGGAAGGGTGTGGAGGTGGGGAAAATGGGTGAAGATGATAAAAAGGTTTTTATAAACTTTCAGTTATAAGATGAGTAAGTTCTAGGGATGCATTATACAGCATGGCGACTATAATTCACAATACTATATTGTATATTTGAAAGTTGATAAGAGTGTATTCTGAAAGTTCTCATCACACACACAAAATGTAACTATGTGAGGTGGTAGATGTGTTAACTAACCTTATTTTGCAATATATACATATACCAAATCACTACCTTGTACACCTTAACCTTACATAATGTTCTAAGTCAATTATATCTCAATAAAGCTGGGGAAAAAATAAGGACAGACAATGGGTGCATGGAAAGATGTTCAACATCATTAATCATCAGAGAAGTGCAAATCAAAACCACAAGGAGATATCACCTGAGACTTGTTAGAATGACTGTCATCAAAAAGGACACATAACAAATGTTGGCAAGGATGTAGAAGAAAGAAAACCACTGTACATTGTTGGTGAGAAAGTTGGTGTAGCCTCTTTGGGAAACAATATTCAGATTCCTCAAAAAACTAAAATTAGACCTACCAGATGACCCAGCAATTCCACTTCTGGTTATATATAGCTGAAAGAAACAAAAGTACTAATTCAGAAAGCTTCATGCACCCCAGTGTTCAGAGCAGCATTATTTACAATAACCAAGATATGGACCTAGATAGCATATTTAAAAGCAGAGTTATTACTTTGCCAATAATATGTCAGCATATTAAAAAGCAGAGATATTACTTTGCCAACAAAGGTCCATCTAATCCAGGCTATGGTTTTTCCAGTAGTCATGTATGGATGTGAGAGTTGAACTATAAAGAAAGCTGAGCACCGAATAATTGATGCTTTTGAACTGTGGTATTGGAGAAGACTCTTAAGATTCCCTTGGACTGCAAGGAGATCCAACCAGTCCATCCTAAAGGAGACCAGCCCTGAGTGTTCATTGGAACGACTGATGCTGAAGCTGAAACTCCAATACTTTGGCCACCTGATGCAAAGAACTGACTTATTTGAAAAGACCCTGATGCTGGGAAAGATTGAAGGCGGGAGGAAAAGGGGACGATAGAGGATGAGATGGTTGGATGGCATCACTGACTCAATGGACATGAGTTTGAGTAAACTCTGGGAGTTGGTGATGGACAGGGAGGCCTGGCGTGCTGCAGTCCATCGGGTTGCGAAGAGTCGGACACCACTGAGTGACTGAATTGAACTGAAGATATGTAAACAACTTTAGTGTCCATCAACAGATGAAAAGATAAAGAAGATGTGCACACACAATAGAATACTACTCAGCCATAAAAAAAGAATGAAACGTTGCCATTTGCAACAACATGCATGAACTTGAAGGCTATTATACTTAGTGAAATAAGTCAGAGAAAGATAAATACTGTATGATATTACTTGTATGTGGAATACAAAAAAATAAAATGAACTAGTGAATATAACAAAGGAACAGACTCACAGATCTAGAGAACAAACTGGTGGTTACCAGTGGGGAGAGAGAAGTGGGGAGGAGAGAGACAGGGGTATGCAATACCCCTAGAGGTATACAAAGTACTACCACGTATAAAATAAGCTACAAGTATATATTGTACAGCACAGGGAATACAGCCAGTATTTTATAGTAAGTGTAAATGGAGTATGCGTGCTTAGTCACTTCAGTCGTGTCCAACTCTCTGCGACCCCATGGACCATAGCCAGCCAGGCTCCTCTGTCCATGGGATTCTCCAGGCAAGAATACTGGAGTGGGTTGCCATTTCCTACTCCAGTGATAAAGTACGAAGAGAGTGAAGTGAAGTCACTTAGTCGTGTCCGACTCTTTTGAGACTCCATGGACTACAACCCACCAGGCTCCTCTGTCCATGGGATTCTCCATGCAAGAGTACTGAAGTGGGTTGCCATTTCCTTCTCCAAATGTAGTATAACCTTTAAATGTAGTGTAACCTTTAAAAATTGCAAATCACTGTCATACACCTGACACTTATATAATACTGTAAATCAACCATACCTCAATTTTTAAGTATGTTATTTAAAAGGAGAAACTGAAAAAAACAATCAAAGATGAACATATATATGGCACTTCACAGTTCAGAGAAGCTTTCACTTACATTATCTCATTATTATCTCATGAGCAGAATTTCTTAAATGTAAGAAGTAGGCCTCTCTGTTTAAAAAAACAAACCCTCAAGCCTCTTATCACTGATTTAAATTATTTCACTATGTTTCTTGACTATATCCAAACTAAATATAAGCTAGATATGAAATTTAATAAAAACCCCTTAAACTTTATGGCACTTAGGTAAGTGTCTGGTTTTGCTGAAACTATATTGCCAACACCGATTAAATGGTAGATTTAGCACGGGTATGCGTTGGCTTCTGCACTTGGCCGTAGAAACACTATTGGCAGAGGATGCCTGTGCACTGGGTACATGGTGGGAAATAGCATTAATAACTGCGGAGCTTTTTTGCCACTTCAAGATCATCATTTTCATATTGAACCAAAGTTCTGCCAGGAGCGAGCCTTGAAAGCCATCTCTAACTGTGGCCATCCGAGACCTCTGCCTCTTCCACTTAAAAGTTTGTGCCTTGCTGGCCAATTCTTGCTGCAAGCTGTTAGATACAGACCAGCGTAGAGACACAGACATGTGTGATGTGTCTGCATGCCTGTGAATGTGGGCTTTGGCGTCTGGCAGGCTTTTCCTGTCACATGCTCTGGGGAGGCCCAGGTCTCCCACCTCACTAGGGGTAATGCCTTCACAGCCTGCAGGCCCCAAAGAGCCAGGAGGCACTTGAGGCTTGGTGGTCACCCGAATGACCCAGAAGTGGCTCATGTAATTTGGGGGATCATCACTGCAGAACTCTCAGGGCTACACAGACCTGTTGAGAAGCAGTGGTCTGAGCTAGAAGATGTCACACTCTGTTCTAAAGCCCTGCTCCTGCTTTTTGATAACTGTCATCTAATCCCAAGTCACCAAACCTCCCTGCATGTCAAGTTTTTTCTCTGACAGATGGAAACATTAATAACACCTGCTCATCTAATCTTACAGGATTGCTGCAGTGTAGTGGTTCTCAAAGTGTGAGCCCCAGAACAGCCCACAAGCAGCACCTGGAAATGAAAAATGCAAATTCTTGGGTCCCACCCCAGAACTACAGAATTGGCACTTGTGGGTTGTGGGCAAGCAATTTGTGTTTGAACAAGCCCTCTAGGTAATTCTGATGCCCTCTAGAGTCTGCTAAAAAGAGAGGGGCTAAATGAAGGCGAATAACATCTGCAAACTGCAATGCCTGTGCCCTCACTTTGAGAATCACAAGTCTCCAGAAATGCTGGTGGTTGTTCTGCTACCCAGGCTCTCGTTAAAATACAAATAGCCCTCAGTATTTGTATAACAGTTGTCAGTCGCTCCCAATAAGCATGGAAGGCAGTTAGCTGAGAATAACCCTTTCCAGAACAGGCTGAGGCTGAGAGTCTCCATGGACAACAAGGGGGAGGGAGAAAGGAGACAGGGGTTTGGAGCTGCACAGATGGAACATATTCCACCTCTGCCACTTACCAGCTACATGGCCTTAGGCAAATTACTTAAAGGACATTCTAAGGGTGCTAATGACCTCCAAAGGGTTATTGAGATTAAATGACGACAATATATGCCAAGCACTCAGCTCAAGGCGTGGATCATACAGGAGTTCAATATATGACACCTCTCTTAAGTAACAGGGTGTCCAGTCTGTCTGAGGTTCCCACCAGGACCAGTCCTCTCTCCCACATTGCTCAAGCTCCTCCCTACCATCCTGTCTCTTCTTGTACTCATCATCACCAGCCACACCCTCGCCCTTTCTTCCCGGGAGCCTCCTGACCTTAGACTTAAGACTGCCACCCAAAGTGTCCCAGAAAAGTTAACCACCAAGGAAGGAAAGGGGGCATCTCCTAGAATGGCATAGCTGCCTCCAAAGACAGGTCAGGCCGTGCTCTGAAACCTGAGAGATGGCAGGCAACCCACGGAGCAAGTCTTTCCTCTGCGTCCATCCCCTTCTCTGACCTGGAGGTGTGGCAGGTACAGCCTGAGGTGGGCAGAGTGGACAGGAGCCGACCCACAGCCTTTGTCCATTGGTAACCACTGGTTGACCCCGCCCACCCAGGGTTTATCTCTCAGGTGGCTCCCACCTACCTGCCCAGGTTCAGACCTCTGAGATGGGGCATATGAACTCAGCTCATCTTCTCGGGGATGACTCAGGGTCTGTCGGCTGAAAGCCGCTCTCAGTCCCCTCCCAAAAATGACAGGTCAGATGCCTTCCGGTTTAGTAAGGGCACTCCTTGAGGCTGCCTTTTGTCACCCATCCATAGTGGGAATTCTTTTGTGAGCAGAGAGCCACACCCTTCCCCAGAGCGGGGTGGGGTGGGGTGGTCTTTCCAGGTGGCACGGAAGTAGGGTTGATTTCACAATGGCCAGCCCACAGGTAAGGGACCAAGGGCAGGTCTGGCCCCAGCAGTCTGAATGGGATACGGCCTCCTGAACCTGCTTGGTCAGCCCTCCCCAGGCCTCCCTCCTGGGCGGCACCTGCTTGGTGCTCCACCCAGAGGAACAGCCGGGGAGAGATGCTACAGCCGGCAGCGGAGGCAGAGGAATGATGGAAGAGCCGGGGTAACTGAGTGCTCGATGATACCTGGAAACCACACAAAACTGCAAACTGGCCAGGTGGTGCTGAGCCACTCCTGACTCACCCAGCTCTCCACCGAGAGCCCCGGGAAGCCAGACCTCCATGCAGGGTCCCCCAGTTCACACACGTGCCCACTCAGTGTCTCACTTCTTTAAAACCTACCAGCCGCAGGAAAGTAATATGAACCTTATCTGCAGCTCAGGATGGTTAAGGACATGTCTGGGTTATATGAAGATAAAGGAAAGCATTTTGAACTCAATCCCATGAGGTCCAACTCCAAAACCTGTCCATTTTCTACTAAGCCGCTGGTTTTTAAGCTTCTTTTGAAAAAAAATTTTGAACATTGATAAAGAATATAAAATTCTATATTCCTTGCTATAGTATCTTTGCAACTTTCTATAAGTCTATAATTAAACCAAAATAAAAAGTTTTTTAAAACCTATGTGAGGCCTCAATGTGTAGAACGTATCAATGAGATAGTGTCAGAAATCAAGAGTGTGGTTCCCCTTTTGAGCGAAGCGCTGAAAAGGAGCACCTGGGGCTGGAAATGTTCTGCTGCTGGAACGGGACTGGTTCCAACCTGCACAGAGTTTGTAAAATCTTATTGAGCTGCACATTCAGGACGGGTGCACTTTTCTATATAAATGTTAAAAATCTTTAAAAGTTAAAAATGTATCGAAGTGGAGGTGCTCTGGTTGAACAGGAAGAGAGGTTGGGATTTGCTCAGCTTCTCCTGCCTTCCCCTCAACCCCCTGAACACCCCAGGGTTCTGTGGAATTTGGGTTGGAATCTGGGTCCCGAGTCCTCCTCATGAGCTGCTGGGTCAGAGGACCGCAGCTCTCCAGGGCTGGCTCTGAGCTGGCTGTCCCAGTGCTCTTTCCCATTGTCGTTGTTGATGTTTAGTTACTGAGTCATGTCTGACTCTTTCGAGACCCCTTGAACTGTAGCCCACTAGGCTCCTCTATCCATGGGATTTCCCAGGCAAGAATACTGAAGTGGGTTAGCATTTCCTTCTCCAGGGGATCTTCCCGACCCCGGGATCGAACCATCATGTCCTGCGTTGGCAGGCAGATTCTTTACTGCTGAGCCACCAGGGAAGCCCTGGGAAATGGACATGTCCATTCAAAGGCATGTGAAGAAGAGCACAATCCTGGATGTGGAGGAGACCCCAAAAGGATGCTAAGTGAGAAAGCAAACAGCAGGCTCTAGTTTTCCCACTTGGATAGGGCAGCCTTGCTCTGAAACTGTAACTTAGAGTGAAAGTTCCAAAGAAAACTGGGTTGTTACGGTTGTTTTAAAAAGGCTTTATGCCTTGAAAGGAACTGGTTCAGACTTATAATCACAGGAGCTGAAAATAATGGCTATTCAATATATTCTGCAAATAAAAAGCACCTGACAACATAAAGCAAACAAGCAAACCTCCCTCATGATCTAAGTTGGCCGTGTACTTCATTTCCACTTGATTCGGCTTTTGTGACGATCTCTGGGTGGATGGTGTACTTTTGATGGGCATGCTTCAGCAGGTTATTGTTCCCCCTCATGCTTGGAGGACATGGTTAACATTTGTTCCTTTAATCCACCAAGTTAATTTCCACTGTTACCTGCCCACTACTGTACCTGGAATCAGCAGTAGCTGCCAACACACAGCTAAGGGCAGAAGTTAGCCCAGTGTGAGGTTAATTGGACCAAATTGAAGCCATTACTGCTTAACAGATCTTCTCAGAAGTCTATGGGAGGAATGCTTAAGTGGGCTCCCCTGAGACTTTGGGAAGTTTGGAAATGAACTTACTCTTGCTGCTGACTGTAGCAGGGGCCCCAGTTTTTACGTGTCAAACAGTCCCTGTCCAGGCTACAGTGGGATGAAGCTGTTAGACAAGGAGAATCTTTTATGAGCTCCCATATCTAGAAGGGACTACTCCCTGAGGGGATTAGGAAATGATAAAACAGTGACTAAGACTAATGACCCATCTGAGCGGGGGAGGGGAGGAGAGGAGAGGGGTGAGGCTTGAAGGTGTCAGGCTCTTCTACTTGGTGACATGGCTTTTCTGGGAAGTTCTTTCCTGTTCAATAACTCCACTTCACTTCAAGGAAAATGGGGGTTTGTGTCACTGAATTTTCAGGCTCAGTGGAAAATTATTTTTTGGTACATCATTTGTCATTGGAGCACCATATTTTCTGTGATTTCTGCCCAGAGCACTCTGTACCTGAGGACCTCTCTTCTGCAGAATAAAGGCAAGAAGGTTCCAGTTGGTCAAAGGGTAAATAGCCAGTGGCAGCACACAGCTCTTGTTATAGAAGCCAGCCTGACAGAGACAGCCTTCATCAAAGGGCTCATCTAATAAGGAAGGTAATAGCGTGGTCCTTCTGTGCTTCCAGGACATCTGGCTTGTTGGTACAACCATAAGAGGCTTATTTCAACACTGACACACTAGAATCTTCCCAGAAAAGAGCCCAGAGTGGTAACATGTCTGAGAGCTGGGTCAGTTACAGAGAAAGGGCATGCACAGCCCAGGGAATAGAAGACTTATCTGGGGGTGGGGTAGTCCCTGGGGGAAGAGCTCTGACCTCAGAGTGATGGTTCTAATGAGGGATTGTTCAAAACCAAACTCCTAGATAGGGTTTCCCCATGCCCCACTCACAGATCTAAACACTGCACATACGACAAATTCATTTAATGCTCATAACAGTCTTATGGGGGCACTAGCTCATACGATCATCCTTGTTTTACAGATGTAAAAACAAGTTAGTCACTTGCCCAAAGTCACACAGCTATATATGGTAGAATTGGAATTCTAATCCAGCTTTCTCACTAGACCAGGGTTTCTCAATCTTGGCACTATTGACATTTGGGGTTGGGTAATTCTTTGTTGTGTGGGACTGTCCTGTGCAATCATGTAGGATATTTCATAGCATCCCTGATCTCTGTCCACCAGAAGCTAGCATCATCCCCGAGTCATGACAACCAAATGTCTCCAGACATTGCCAAATGTTTCTGGGAGGGCAAACCCCCCCAGTTGAGAACCACTAAGCAAGAGTCTTTGGGATGGGACAGCCTTTGTCATGCTGGAGAGGGTGGCCCTGACGTCCCCCCCAGCTCAGTGTGGGGGCCACCAAGGACCTTTCCACCTCAAGACTTTAATGATGCCCATCTTAACAGAACAAAGTTCTACAATGGACCTTGTATCTGCCTAGCGAAGTCCTGGCACTAGAGGCTAATTTGCAACATTTCCAATAGTGATCTTTAACATTTACTAATTTTTATTGGCATCTGCCCTGGTGTTTCAAAAATGAAGGCCAGAGAGATACAGTTCCAATCCCTGGTCCAAGGAGATTCTACATGCCATGGAGCAACTGAGCCCATGTACCAGATCTACTGAGCTTCTGCTCTAGAGCTTGGGAGCCACAACTACTGAGCCCATGTGTCCTAGAACCCATGCTCCACAACAAGAGAAGCCACTGCAATGAGAAGCTCATGCGCCAACTAGAGAAAAGCCTGTGCGGCAACAAAGACCCAACACGGCGAAAAGTATATACTTAATTTTTTAAAAATGAAGGCCAGAAAGCAATTCTGACTCATTGGGACAAAAGCTGAGGAAAGGCCTAAATTTTACACAATAAAAAGGCATAAATCCTTATAATAATCCTACTGGGGCAGATATTTTTTAACTTTTTATTTTTATTGGTGTAAAGCTGATTAACAATATTGTGATAGTTTTAGGTGAACAGGGGAATGACTCAGCCTTACACATACATGTATCCATTCTCCCTCAAACTCCCCTCCCATCCAGGCTGCCACCTAACATTGAGCAGAGTTTCCTGTGCTATACAGTAGTTCCTATTGGTTATCCATTTTAAATACAGCAGTGTGTACATGTTGATGGGCTTCCCTGGTAGCCCAGCTGGGAAAGAATCTGCCTGCAATGCGGGGGCTGGATAATTCTTTATTGTGGGGGACTGTCCTGTACAAGGCAGGATATTTAACAGCATCCCTGACCTGCTTTCGATTCCTGGGTTGGGAAGATCCTCTGGAGAAGGGATAGGCTATCCACTCCAGTATTCTTGGCCTTCCCTGGTGGCTCAGATGGTAAAGAATCACCGGCAATGCAGGAGACCTGGGTTCAATCCCTGGGCTGGGAAGATCCCCTGGAGGATGGCATGGCAACCCACTTCAGTATTCTTGCCTGGAGAATCCCACCGACAGAGGAGCCTGGTGGACTACAGTCCGTAGGGTTGCAATGAGTCAGACACGACCGAGAGACTAAGCCCACAGTACATGTCAATACTTCTATGCCCACTTTATAGAGAGAAAACTGAGGCTCAGACAGTTTGGCAACTTAGCCAGAGTCATAGCTGATAAGTAATGGAGCCATGATTTGTAGCCAGACATGCTGATACCAAAATCCAGACACCTTTTTAAGGGACACAGATTAGGACAATCAGAGAGAAGCTCAGACACTCGATGCTCATGTCACAGACTAGGACAGGAAGAGCCGGGGGTGGGGGCAAGGGGCGGGAGACCTGTTGCCTCCACTGTCCTGGCAGAAAAGGTGGTGTCACAGGCTATTGTGACAGGGCCTGAGGCCAGAGGTGGGGAGCGCAGTAGCGAGGCTCTGTGCTTGGCCCCCACCCCTTGTCCAGCTCAGGCCCTGATCGCTCTCTTGTGGGCCCACCAGACTCCTTAGCCTTCAGCATCTCAGTGGGTGGTCATGCCCTCCTCTGGAGGATCTTCCCAACCCAGGGACTGAACCTGTGTCTCTTACATCTCCTGCATTGGCAGGCGGGTTCCTTACCATTAGCGCCATGTGGGAAGTCTGCCCACGTCAGGCATCTGCTCTAATCCTCCACTGCTGCCCTCCTCTCAGAGCCAAAGCCCAAACCACCCAAGTCCAGACTCCTGCAACCTCTTGGCCACCTGACCTCATGTCCTTCAACCCACACACACCTTCCTTCTAAGCTCTTTCTGGAACTCCATGTTCTCTCTTGTATGTCAAGTTCTTCATATCAAATCAAGCTTTTGAATGAGGTATTTGTGAGTATGTATGTCCCCCTGATTTTCTTTCTTGTTTCAGGTCCAGGTGGCCCAGGAGTCTCCTCCCAAGATCAGTCTGTGCAGGGCCAGCTCAGTGCCTGTTACACTGTAGGCCTCAATCGATTTCTTGCTGAATGTATATTAAACAAGCATATAATGTATGTTCTCATGTAAGTCACTGATGAAAATGCCAAGCAGTGGCAGATGGCTGTCAGCAAACACTACTCTTCTGGGTGATGTCAGGTCCTTCATCCACATCATCTGGGTCATTCAACCTCCCAACGCCATCCACCCACATCTTCATGCAGTCCGTGCACCTCCGCACCTCCAGGTCTTGTTCACCAGGCACCATGAGAGCCCAGCAAGGCCTGCTAAATTCCCTGCAACAGGTGTCAGCACGCTCCTTTGCTCTCCCACACCAAGAATGCTTTTTAAAAAGAAAATGAGTCTAATTTTCTTGACAGAATTTCCTGCCTTTAATGGTCCTTCTTCAAGTTCTCAAAAGTCCCTCAGTTATTTAATATGATATCATTCTTAGGAAACTACGAAAAAGCTCTGAATACATGGGCCAGGACAGGTGTGATCTTTTCAACTTTACTAAGGTAATTGACATTCAATAAACTGCAAAAATCACAATTATAAAACTTGCTGAGTTTAGGCAAATGTTTACCCCATGCAACTACCACCTCAATCAAAATAATGAACATTGATTTCTATAGCCCCCAAAAGTTTCCTTGTGCCTCTGTGTCATCTATTCCTTTCTCTACCTCCATTCTGAGGCAGCCACTGATCTTTCTGTCACGACAGCTTGGGGTACATGTTCAAAAACTTTAATAAATGAAAACATACTGTTTGTATTTTTAGGAGGAGGTAACTGACTTCTTTCAGTCAGCATAATTATTTTAAGGTTCATCCATGTTTGTGCGTGTAGTGATTGTTCGTGTTTTTTTTTTTTTTTTTTTTGCTAAGAGCCATATATACCATTATGGGCTTCCCTCGTGGCTCAGACAGTAAAGAATCTGCCTGCAATGCGGAAGACCTGGGTTCGGAAGATCCCATGGAGGAAGGCATGGCAATCCACTTCAGTATTCTTGCCTGGAGAATCCCATGGACAGAGGAGCCTGGAGAACTACAGTCCATGGGTCGCAAAGAGTCGGACACGACTGAGTATCTAAGCGTTAACACAGCAGCATACATACCATTATATAATATGCCACAATTTCTTTATCCATTTACCTATCATGGACATTTGGGTTATTACCCATTTGGAATCATTTCAGATAAGGCTTCTATGGACATTTGTGTACAAGCCTTCTGTGAACACGTTTTTGTTTCTCTCCTTTCACTTCTCTTTTATTTCTCTACTTGGGAGTAGAATGGCCAGGTCATTTGGCAGATGGATATTTAATTTTTTAAGAGAATATGAAACTATTTTTCCAAGTAGTTGCACTTGACTATCCTGATTACTATAGCTATATAATGTCCTAAAATCAGAGTAAGTCCTCCAACTTTTGTTTTTCAAGTTAGCTTTGGTTATTCTATGTCTTTACAGCTTAATATACTTTTTAGAATAACCTTGTCAATCTTTACAAATGATCTTCCTGGGATTTTGATTGAGAATATGGTGAATCTGTAGATCAATTTAAGGAGAATATTGAGTCTTCCAATCAATGAACACAGTGTAGTTTTCCATTTCATTATACATTTTTAATTTCTCAGTGATGATCTATAGTTCTCAGCATGGAAGGCTTGAACATTTTTCATTAGTTATATTTATAACTATTTTATGTTTTGTGACCCTATTATAAAAGGAATTGCTTTTTAAAATCTCATTTTCAAATTTTTTGCTGCTAGTGTATAAGAATATAATTGATTTTCTTATACTAATTTTGTGTTGTACAACTGTACTAAATTCACTTACTAGTTCTTATTTTGTGAATTCTTTGGGATTCTATATATAAGCAATCATAATATCTGTAAGTAGGGACAATTTTATTTACTCTTTTTAAAATATATTTTTTAATTAATTAATTTTTGGCTGCACTGGGTCTTGTTGCTGTGCTCGAGTTTTCCCTGGTTTTGGTGAGGGGGTTGCTCTCTAGTTGTGTTGTTTGGGCTTCTCATTGCAGTGGCTTCCCTTGGAAGCACGGGTCTAGAGTGCAGGCTCAGTAGTTGTGGCACACAGGCGTCGTTGCCCTGCTGCATATGGGATCTTTCCTGACCAGAGATTGGACTCATGTCCCCTGCCTTGGCAGGGGGATTCTTAGCCACTAGGCCACCAGAAAAATCTTATTTGCTCTTTCTTGATCTTTATGCCTTTTATTTCTTTTCATGCCTGATTTCAATGGCTAGGACCTCTAATACAACACTGAATAGAAGTGAAAGCAGGCATCCTTGGCTGGTTTCTGATCTTCAGGGGAAAAGTCTAATCTTTCACCATTAAGATGTTAGTTATTGGGTTTTCTGTAGATATTCTTATGAACTTGAAGTTTCTAGTTGCTGAGGGCTTTTATCATGAATGGACACTGCATTTTACCAAATGTTTTTTTCTGTGTTGATTAACGTGATCAGATGATTTTTCCTCCTAATTGTCTTAGTCCATTCATGCTGCTATATCAAAATGCCAGAGTTTGGGCGGCTACTAAATAGCAGAAGTTATTCCTCACAGCATTGTAGGCTGGGAAGTCCAAGATCAAGTCATCATCAGATGAACGTCTGGTGAGGGCTCACTTTCTGGTTCACAGCTGTGTACTCCCCTGTGTCTTCACATGGCAGAAGGGATTAGAGAGTTCTCTGGGGCCTCTTTTAGAAGGGTACTAATCCTGTTTATGAGGCCTCCACCCTTATGACCTCGTCCCCTCCCAGAAGCCCCAAATGCTAATACCATCACACTGGGGATTAGATTTCAACATATGAGTTGTAGAGAGCCACAAACATTTGGTCTATAGCACTAAGACAGATGTAACTTTATGGAGGTAAGAAAAGGTGTGAAGGATGATATCCTGCCACCATAGAAACCTTCAGGCATCTTGGGGAAGAGGAGTGAAGGTGATAAAAGAATCAGAAAGAATACAAGCATTTCAGAGAGCCAACCTGGCCTTTGAAACTCAGTTCTACATCTTACTACAAGCAGGTTAACCTAACAACTTTAGTCTCAGCCTTCTAACTATAAGACAGAAGAAATACCTTCCTTGAAAGGTTGTGCTGAGAATTAAAAAGAAAAATACATGCGTAGTAGGGAGCGTGTATAAACAACAGACACTCTTACATATGTTGTTGGATGTGAAACTCTGGAGGCATTTGTCCTTGGGTAAAGATAAAGTGTGCACCGCTGTGAGACAAAACAAACATCCCAACCCAGCTTCAGCTGAGGTGGCAAAAAATATGTGAATGTCTGGATAAAGGTTTCTCTACTTCCTTCTTGTGTGCCTTGATGATTCTATCAGATATATTAGATTTTAAACATATGCATCAAAGATGATGATGTTTTTTGGTTAAACAAGAGGCAGGTATCTCTGAATCCAGAAGATTCAGAACCTATCCTTTGCAAGAAGTCAATCTTTCTCAATCATAGGTTAAAAAATTTCTGATGACTAAGTGTATAGTCACAGAAACCCCTATTTTGAATTTCCAATTCAGTTTAAAATTTATCTCTAAAATTATCGCAGCAATTGGTATCATCCAATCCTTGGCTAGGTTACATTAGGAATAGGGTAATTTAACATTTCTCAAAGTGTGTTACATCGAATCTGGGATATAAACAGTGTGACATAAATAGAAGTGTCCATTTTTTTAAGTGATCAAATAAATGTGCAAATACCAAGTTTATCATAAACATCCTTTTTAAATCACTTTAAGATACTAATGTGATGTGAACCCCTAAAAGGAATATACAGGCCACAGAGTTTTCCAAACATTTGACTTCAGGGCCCTTTTTCAATTAGCTTTTTTTTTTTTTTTCACCCAAAAGGACACACTTTAGGAAAGCCTGCTGTAGTTTTACTCATGCCTTTGTAGCATCAAATCTCAAAGGTTTTAACATCTTAATCAAACATTAAAAAAAAATATATTCAGACATATTTACTCCCTGCAGCCTTCCACAGAGCTCAACCCTTAGTAGGCTATTACTTAGTAGGATTATATTATATATTTTTAGGTAGTATTATCCCCATTTCATGAATGAGAAGAAACATAACATAGAATGTTAACCACTTTTACATTTCCCCCAGGTTAATCATCTCAACACCCCTGTAATGTTGACATCATGGTCTCCATTTGACAGCAGGGGAAGGCAGTTAAGTTACTTGTCCAGGGTCACATAGCTAGTGGTAGAGTAAGAACGGGAGTTCTGCCTTCTGGCACTAGGGTAGCAGGTCATCATGGCTGCCTGCGTCCACCTGAGGTGAGCCAGTCACTAAGAGAAAGATGGACAGAGATGCAGGTGCAAGTTCCTCCAGGAAGACGGCACCATGCAGGTGCTGCTGACTCACCCCCACCTCACTTCCCTTCCAGGTGGGCCTTGGAGGGGAACGAAGCGTAGGTGGTAAAGAACTCCTGAACAAGAGGGTTTTGTTTTCTGCAGACACCAGATAGCGCCAGGAGATAATCAGGGATCACAAACACGCCAGCCTGCAGATCTGGAAGGCTTTCTGTGCAGCCCTTGTCGTCCTTAGCTCCCTCTTTCTTACTGGTGCATTTAGAAAGGAAGTAGGTAGAGATCCTTCACTCAGATGTTCACATGAATATTCACTACTCTTAGTCCTGAAATTAAAAGATGCTTGCTCCTTGGAAGGAAAGCTATGACAAACCTAGACAGCATATTAAAAAGCAGAGAAATCACTTTTCCAGCAAAGGTACGTGTAGTCAAAGCTATGGTTTTCCCAATAGTCATGTATAGATATGAGAGTTGGACCATAAAGAAGGCTGAGCGCTGAAGAATTGATGCTTTCAAATTGGGGTGCAAGAGAAGATTCTTGAGAGTCCCTTGGACTGCAAAGAGATCGAACAAGTCAATCCTAAAGAAAATTAACCCTGAATATTCATTAGAAGGACTGATGTTGAAGCTGAAGTTACAATACTCTGGTCATGTGATGCGAAGAGATGACTCATTGGAAAAGACCCTGATGCTGGGGAAAGACTGAAGGCAAAAGGAGAACGGGACAGCAGAGGATGCGATAGTTAGATAGCATCACCAACTCAATGGATGTGAACCTGAGCAAACTCAGGGAGACAGTGAAGGACAGGGGGGCCTGATGTGCTGCAGCTCAAGGGGTCACTAACTGGACACGACTTAGTGACTGAGCAACAACAACCCCTAGTCCTGCCCAGTTTTAAGCTGAACGAGAAGGGAAAGGGAGACAGCCCAAGCCTTGAAAATTTAGGAAATCGTGGGTCGAGGAGAGTAAGGAAAATGTTAACCTGACATTCAGAATGAAAAATTGTCATAAGGTGGTTACTCAATTGTATTAATTGGCAAGTAATTGCCAGGGTGTGGGGAGGAAAACATCTCATCACAGGAAGCCAAGTGTAATTTAGTAATCCCACTGAGACAGACAGACACTGTCCTCAGATGTTTGAAATCTGACCTTAAATATAATCTGTGGGTGGAGGGGGGAACTCAGGTTTGCCTTTATTTTGAAGATGCTGAACATGGCCACATTATTCCAGGTTTAGATTTGAATATCTTAATGTCGGGCAAGGAGGGGAGGAACTGGCGGCGGAGGTGTTAGCGTCCCCACAAAAAAAGATACAGTTTCTTTCTTAGCTGCAAAAACAGTTTGATAAATCAGCTAGTAGCTTTTTTTGGTACAATGGTCCATTTATAAAGGCCACCCTGAGTAAGAGGATAAAAGCAGAGATCAAAATGAAAAATTAATTGGGAGACTGTAGAAATGGACCTGTAAAACAAATAGCACCCAAAATCCAGGTTGACAGTTTTAGCCTCTGTAGGGTGTCCTGGATCCATTTGGCAATTTGATGAACATGGCAATAAATGCACACAACTTTATGTAAACCTAAGTTGCTCACTGTTCCATTGGGGACTCACCATAGACCTTCTGGGCATGGAGAGCCTAGATTTAGAATCCCTAATCTTGGCAGAAATCATCTTTAAACTGCAAGGGGCTTTATGATTCTCTGCTTTTGAGATAATTAGCTGAGACAACTTTTAGAGCTACATCTGGGACTGCTCCAAGAAATCATTTCACTTAATCATCTAAGGCAGTCTATTAAATATTGGCTGTTCCGAAAAACTGGCCTGCAATCTGCCAATACTGGTGACTTATTAGAATTGATAAAAGACAATCACCTACAGGATAGATGTGGATCCCATTAACCCCTCTCTGCCTGTGATGCAAATATTGAACGTGGTGACCTGGAGTAATGAGGTGGGGGTTGGGATGGGATCTTCAAATGCCACCAGCTATTGATTCCCAGGGAGTTGATTTTGTCCTTAGCAAAGCACATAGCAAGATATGTCCCTTGTGACAATTTGATGAAAGCCATCTTCTTCTACGCAGGAGGTCATCAGCAAACACTGGGTGGGCAACCTCAGGCTCCAGGGGAAATGTTCAGGGATTCTCCATCCTGAATTGGAGTTGGTGTCCCCTGCTCCACTCCTTAACTATGGACCTACACAGACTCCCAGCCATGACCAAGCTCAGAAGGTGAAACTGAACAGCTTTAACACTCCACTCATAGGTCTTGACTGCCTTTTGGGTTCGTTCAAGGAGTGCTAGAGAGAAAGAAGACTTTATTCACCAGTGGCAGAGTCTCTCTCCATATATTCAGGCAAGGAAAACACTTCTTAAATCCTTTCTATACTGCCGGGTCATTCCAGAACAATGTCCTCTCAGATGTATGTGGGTCATTCTACCTGGAGCAAGTTCTGTTGCCTGGGGCAACAACGTTTTCTGAACCAAGATCAGGGCTGGGAGATCTCCAGGTCTGGTGTGTTGCAGTGTAAATGGAGGGTCAGACGAGTTGGGGCTGACTGAGTTTGGAAGCTGAGGGTCACCATAACCACATCTCACAGTGTCTCCCCTCCTGGACCAATATCTGAGTGGTACATAGCTGGGATCTCAACACCCTTCTACAGGGCAGCAGTTTGTTTTAAGGGCAAAAAGATTGGAGTCCTGCCACTTTGTGGCACACTTTCAATTATTCATAAGTAAAATCAACAATAAATCAGATCACACTTCACATTAGAGCCTAGATTCCAGTCCATAGAAGTGTTTCAGGTTATTTTAAAGAAAATCTAAATATAAAAATTCTTAAAATTGAGGAAAACTATACCATGACCCTAATTTGCCACCATCTCCACCTTTCCCACCCCACCCCATGAATTGGGAAAAGACCAGGTTTCTTTGCCTTGGGAACAAATCACCCAATCTAACTTGCGATGTAACAGCACTGGCTGGGAGACATTGGTTTAAAGTTTTAATAGAGAACTGAAGGACAAAAACGAGAAGGAAGGATTTATTTGCATTAAGCATTTCCTTTTGGCCTTACCCAGCTTTCGATTAAGTCTAACAATCTAAATCTATTTCTAGAAGTCTGAATGGCAGTCTGGTGTGGACTCTGAGAATTCTTTCTATTTAGATTTTCTGAAAATACTTACGACAAGAGTTTTAAAGTTATATTTATTTAGGGCTCTCTAGCAATAAGGAGGGAGAAGGCAATGGCACCCCACTCCGGTACTCTTGCCTGGAAAATCCCATGGACGGAGGAGCCTGGTAGGCTGCAGTCCATGGGGTCGCGAAGAGTCGGACACGACTGAGCGACTTCACTTTCACTTTTCACTTTCATGCATTGGGGAAGGAAATGGCAACCCAATCCAGTATTCTTGCCTGGAGAATCCCAGGGATGGGGGAGCCTGGTGGGCTGCCGTCTATGGGGTCGCACAGAGTCAGGCACGACTGAAGTGACTTAGCAGCAGCAGCAATAAGGAGTGGCTGCTGGCGTAATTTTCAGAGGCCAGAGTCCTTCTCACCCCCAGAACTCTCCCTCCACTGGCTTCCCACAGTGTGTCTAATGTTTCCCAATACAGTTGTCCAAGAAGTATTTCCAGAAGGCAGGAAGGCATATTAAAAAGATAACAGTATGGAAACACCAAAGACCCCAAATAGCCAAAGCAATCTTGTGAAAGGTAAATGCAGCTGGAAGAATCAGGTTCCCTGACTTCAGACTATACCACAAAGCTATAGTGATCAAAACAGTGTGGTACTGGCACAAAAATATTCATATAGATCAACAGAACAGGATAGAAAGCCCAGAAATAAACCCACATGCTATGGTCAATTAATCTATGACAAAGCAGGCAAGGATACAAAGGAAAAAAAGATAGTCTCTTCAATACATGTTGCTGGGAAAACTGAACAGCTACATGTAAAAAAATGAAATTAGAATGTTATCTAACACTATGTACAAGAGTAAACTCAAAATGGATTAAGATCTTCATGTTAGACCAGATACTATAAAACTCCTACATGAAAACATAAACAAAAGACTCTTTGACATAAAGAGCAGCAGTATCTTTTCAGATTCATCCCCTAGGGAAATGAAAATAAAAGCAAAAAGAAACAAATGGGACTTAATCAAGTTTATAAACTTTTGCACAGCAAAGGAAGCCATAAATAAAGCAAAAAGACAACCTATGAATTGGGAGAAAATAATTGCAAAGGATGCAACTAATGTGGGCTCAATTTCCAAAATATACAAGCAGCTCATATAACTCATATCAAAAACAAACAAACAACCCAATCAAAAAATGGGCAGAAACTATGGAAGATGGTATGGAGATTCCTTAAAAAAACTAGGAATAAAACCACCATACAACCCAGTAATCCCACTCCTAGGCATATACCCTGAGGAAACCAAAGTTGAAAAAGACACATGTACCCCAATGTTCATTGCAGCACTATTTACAATAGCTAGTGACTGCAGCCATGAAATTAAAAGACACTTACTCCTTGGAAGGAAAGTTATGACCAACCTAGATAGCATATTAAAAAGCAGAGACATTATTTTGCCAACAAAAGTCCGTCTGGTCAAGGCTATGGTTTTTCCAGTAGTCATGTATGGATGTGAGAGTTGAATTGTGAAGAAAGCTGAGGGCCGAAAAATTGATGCTTTTGAACTATGGTGTTGGAGAAGACTCTTAAGAGTCCCTTGGACTGCAAGGAGATCCAACCAGTCCATCCTAAAGGAGATAAGTCCTGGGTGTTCATTGGAAGGACTGATGCTGAAGCTGAAACTCCAATACTTTGGCCACCTCATGCGAAGAGTTGACTCATTGGGAAAGACCCTGATGCTGGGAGGGATTGGGGGCAGGAGGAGAAGGGGACGACAGAGGATGAGATGGCTGGATGGCATCACCGACTCAATGGGCATGAGTTTGAGTAAACTCTGGGAGTTGGTGATGGACAGGAAGGCCTGGCATGCTGTGATTCATGGGGTCGCAAAGAGTTGGACACGACTGAGCAATTGAACTGGACTGAGAACATGGAAGCAACCTATATGTCATTGACAGATTAATGGATAAAGAAGTTGTGGTATGTATACACAACGGAATATTACTTAGCTATAAATAGGAACACACTGAGTTAGTTCTAATGAGGTGGATAAGCCTAGAACCTATTACACAGAGTGAGGTAAGTCAGAAAGAGAAATATAAATATTGTATACTAATGCATATATATGGAATCTAGAAAGATGGTACTGATTAATTTATTTGCAAGGCAGCAATGGAGAAACAGACGTAGAGAACAGACTTATGGACATGGAGAGAAGGGAAGAGAGGGTGAGATGTATGGAGAGAGTAACTTGGAAACTTATATTACCATATGTAAGATAGACAGCCAATGGGAATTTGCTGTATGTCTCAGGGAACTCAAACAGGGGCTCTGTGAGAACCTAGAGGGGTGGGATGGGGAGGGAGATGGGAGGGAGGTTCAGAAGGGAGGGGACATATGTACACCTATGGCTAATCCATGTTGATGTTTGACAGAAAACAACAAAACTCTGTAAAGCAATTATCCTTCAATTAAAAAATAAGTAAATTTTTAAAAAATTTTAATGGGCTAAAGACCTAAATAGATTTTTCTCCAAAGAAGACATACAGGTGGCCAAAAAGCATATGAAAAGATGTACGACATCACTAATTATTAGAGAAATGCAAATCAAAACTACAATGAGGTACCACTTCACACTGGTAAGAATGGCCATCATCTAAAAGTGTACAAGTAATAAATGCTGAGAGGGTGTGGAGGAAAAGGAACCCTCCTACACTTGTTGATGGGAAGGTAAATTGGGGTAGCCACCGTGGAGAACTGTATAGAGGACTCTTAAAAAGCTAAAAATAGAGTTACCCTATGACTCAGCAATCCCACTCCTGAGCGTATATCTGGAAAAGACAAAAACTCTAACTTGCAAAGATACAAGTACATATTCACTGCTGCTGCTGCTGCTGCTGCTAAGTCACTTCAGTCGTGTCCGACTCTGTGCGACCCCATAGACGGCAGCCCACCAGGCTCCCCCATCCCTGGGATTCTCCAGGCAAGAATACGGGAGTGGGCTGCCATTTCCTTCTCCAATGCATGAAAGTGAAAAGTGAAAGTGAAGTCGCTCAGTCGTATCCAACTCTTCGCAACTCCATGGACTGCAGCCCACCAGACTCCTCTGCCCATGGGATTTTCCAGGCAAGAGTACCGGAGTGGGTTGCCATTGCCTTCTCTGATATTCACTGCAGTGCTACTTAAAATAGACAAGACATGGAAGCAACCTAAATGTCCATTGACCAATGAATGGATAAAGAAGATGTGGCCTTCCAGGTGGTTATGAAAGTATACCTTTTGAGAATTGAGGCTAGAACATGTTCTATTCAGCAGGTGTTAGCTTGATTTGTAAGTTTCGTGTATTGGGGGCTGTCTAGAACATGTTCTATTCAGCAGGTGTTAGCTTGATTTGTAAGCTTCATGTATTGGGGGCTGTCATTTATACTACAGCCCCTATACGTGTTAAGGGTGTGCCTGGGCCAGAGTGGATTGGTTCTTTAAGCACAAGTTGGGCTCTGATAGTATGGGATTCTATAGGCAAAGAGGGAAGAGGAGGTGGGCTCAGACCCACAGAAGCTCACAGACCAAGGAAGAACAAGGGCTCTATACCCAGGCAGAGCAGTAGGATCGACAATTCTGAGTCTGGTGTCTGCAGTCCTCTAGAGAGAACTCCCTTTGGCTTTGGGGAACAGCACTGGTTTTTTATGCTAACATTTATGGAATATGGCAGACATTGTTCTAAACATATATCATGTATTGCCACATTTAATCCTACTATGAGTTGGGTAATGTTATTATCCCATTTCACAGATGAGGAAACAGACAAAGAGATGAGGCAACTTGCCCAAGGCACAGCTGGGATTCAGGCTCGGGAGTCTCAAGTCTCGCTCTTATCCATGTCCTATCCTACAACCTACTCTGTGATAACTCTGTGAGTACCTGGAGAAGACTCTGACCTCCCTACTTCCCACTCCCTCCCTGGACAGAGAGAGACCACTTGCTGTCATTCTCCTGCACATTTAAAAAGACAGTTTTTGCATCCTCATCTAAGCCTTCTCTTTTCCTGGCTGAACATGACCATCTTTTTGCTTTTCCTCATGTGGCAGAGCTTCTGCTCTCCTGACCACCCAGCTTGCTCCTCAGTGGGATCCCTCCATCCTGTTTCATTGTCTCCTTTGAAGTGATGGACCCAGAACTGAAATCCACATTCAAGTTGTCCAAACTGCGCCATGTGAGCAGAATTAGGAAATCCTTTCTGCCCGTCACCCCTATACAAGCACAGCAGAAGACAGGGTTAACTTTGGAGACAGCCAGACCTTCTCTGCAAATATCTGTTGGGCATGAGAGAGCCCTGGCCCTCAGGGAGTGCACAGTCCCGTGAAGGAGGCAGCAGGAGAACTGGTCACCGGAGTGAAATGTGCTGAGTGAGGGGGCACAGAGGAGCGAGGACTCTGTGACTGAGTCCTCAGGGCCCTGAGAGGCTCCACTCAGGCAGAGCTGCTGATCTGGGTCTTGAAGAGTGACTAGGAGTCCATCAGGTGATCTAGAGGGGCAGGGAGAGGGGACAGTGCGTGCAGAGATGTGGAAGTGTGCAAAAACACAGAACATTCCAGACCCTGTCCAGTGATGGTGGCCAGATCACATGTGGATCTGACCCTATGGAAGGACAGAGCACCCTGATGGCAGAGGGGACCTGTGAGCTCCTTACCATGGCTTGATTCCTATGAACTCAATGGAATTTTCAGTTCACCAAAACCCTGGGTCCTTTTCACCTTTCATGTCATAGATTTGTTAAACCAAAGTCCAGAACTTTCTACTTATTCCAAATGAGTCTCAAACTATTAGATCCTGCCCATTACTTCAGTCTGCCTGGGTCCTATTTCTGCATCTAAATTGCTAATGATCTCTCCCAGTGCTGCATCATCTGCCCTTGATGTTATTGATAAAAATACCCAGAATAGCAGGCTCGGGCCAGAGACTTGGTGCCCACCACTACAGACCTCCTTGGAGTCACCATCAGTCAGCATTGCCCAGGTTACATGTTTAATCAGCTAAAAAAAAAAAAAGATAGCGCTAAGTCATGTCCGAATCTTGGGACCCCATGGACTATAGCCTGCCAAGCTCCTCTGTCCGTGGGATTTTCCAGGCAAGAATACTGGAGTGGGTTGCCATTTCCTTCTCCAGGGGATCTACCTGACCCAGGAATCGAACCCATGTCTCCCGCATTGCAGGTAGATGCTTTACCAACTGAGCTATGCACAAAGCCCTTAATCAGCTATGCAGTCTTCCAAATAAAAGCACCTCTAGCTCACAACTGGCCAATTTTGACTATGAGGAAGTCACGGGAGACATTATCAGCTGGCTTGCTGAAATCCAGATATACACCACATCATCAGCACTTCCCTGATCAACCAGCTCAGCAGCCCTATTAGAAGAGACTTGGTTTGTTTCAAGTGGACCCTATAGCTCTTTAGGGATCTGTGCTTCCATTGTTAACAGGCACAAACCATTTGCTCAATGGCATACACTGCAGTTTCTCTGGGGTTCCCTCGTACCTGTGGGTATGCAGTATACAGAATCTAAAGTGTCCTCCTTTTGGAAAACTAGGGGTCTTGCCCAGCCCTGGAGCTCTCTCCCCTTTGCTCTGTCTGTGAAAGATTAACAACAGCCTTGGAGAAAGCTAAGCCCTTCACTCTTTGAAGCCTGGCCTGGGGCTGGGTGTTCTGGTTGGGGAAGGGCACTGGGGCTCCCTTCCAACCTTCTCCTGCTCCTCGGGCATGTTCTCACCAACCTTGGGCTCCAATCCCAACTTAGCAGAGCTATTTTTTTTTTCTCTCCAGACTGAAGATTACTTTTGAAAGAGAAAAGAGCAACAGGGTTTTGGCATTTTATCGTCTTCTCTGTGGTGCTTTGTATTGCAAGCTCAAGAGTTTAAACTTCATCTGGTAAGTAGAGAAATCACTGGAGAATTTTGGGAAAAAAAAAGAGTGATCTGATCCTATTTTAGGTAAGAGGTTTTAAGGTTTTCGACTGTTTAACATCATTACTAATCACTTTTAGCCTCAACACTGAACACTAGCAGTTGCCTATAAGTGTGATAGGCAGAGCCAAATATACTAGCTAAGGTGGACCATTTTATCTTTAGTGTGAGGTGGAAAGGGGAAAAAGATATAAGTAGTGTTCGGAGTCTGATAGACCTGGGTTTAAATACCAGTTCCATCACTTAAAGACTGGGGACCTTAAACAAGCATCTTACTACTTCTAAGTCTCAGTTTTCTCATCTGAAAAATGGGAATAAATAATTGTACCCTCCCCACAGAATGGGTGTGAGGATAGAGATAACGAGTGTAAAGTGCCTGGCTCCACAGACGGAGAAAGTTCAAGAAGCCATCTTTCACTGGCATCCTTCAGTGTCAGTTTTAGGATTACAAAGTGGTTACCCTGCAGGGCTCCTGGGTGCCCCAAGACCAGAGGATGTACTCCCATAGCAGCCCAAAGGGAGTGGGGCTCTGTGCAAGCAGGCATGGATGGAGGTGGTGCCTGCTTGCTGCCCAGCTCTGAGCTGATGATGCCAAGGGCTGGCAGGGCCCCAACCCCTGAGTGACCTGCAGGGGAGGCTGGCACCAAATTCCTAGAGTCCTGATCTACCGTCCCACCCTAATTGGCTCTGCCTGGGTGTGTGTTTTGTCAGGAGTTGCAGGGTTAATGGCTGGAAGAACCGGTTTTAAAACATATCCTCAGGAGTTGGTCTGGGTGACTCTTCAGAGGAGCCTGGATGGGAGGCGCCAGGCCCCAGAACTGGAGTGTGTCCCAGGGCCCCGCCTGAGGTGCCCACAGCTTCCTGCACATGCGGCCTATCACCCCCCACACACCTGGGCTGCCTCCTCCCACCCAGTGTGGGTGAGCAGAGAAGGAAAATGAAACAAGCCTGGGGACAGATTGTTGGGGAGGTGCCAGCCGTCCCTCATCCTACTGTCATCCCAAGCTCCAAGGCTGGCCTTGCAGCCTTCCAAGCTGAGCAAAATAGCTCTGGAGAGCACACAAGGCTACTCTGACTTCTGACCTGGGACCTGCTGGCTCAGGCCATCAGTTTATCCTGGCCGGAAGTAGCCACATTTTTTTCCCACTGAATGCATTTCCATCCAGATGCCCAGTTCTTTACTGCAACGTGAATTCTCCCATACTCACTTCAACCCTGTCAAGAAGACTGGAGCTTTCTAAACACTAACACAGCACCTTGGACAAAATGCTGAGGGCTTCACAGGATGACTTTTTAGTCCTCATGCCAATGATCTACCTTTACTGTCCCCATTTTACAGATGAGGAAACTGAGGTACTTGAGAGCTCAGATACCTTGCTAAAAAAGCTACATACCTAAGCAAGAGGCAGAGTTGGGAATTGAACTCCTGAAAGTTCTCCCTGCTCTGTATTCTATTTCCTCTCCTGTGATAAAAATTTGGGGACCTTGGAGACCTGGCAGGGAAAAGTGCCAGTCACTTAGCCCAGTTCACTTCCTCTGGTGACCTTGACCTTGTCCAGGTAAAAATAGTCACCAGACTCTCCAGTGACCAGGTTATTTGGACTTTCAGGACCTTTGGAGCAGGATGTAGGACTGCTCCATCCACCACCCTCACTGCCCCCTACACACACACACACACCTGGCACTCCTCTTCCTCCTCACACACACACACACACACACACACACACACACACACACCTGGCACTCCTCTTCTTGGGTCCAGGCAGCAGCAACCATAGCCCTTGGCCACCGGAAGATTCTCTTTTTTTAAATGTGTTTTAAAAAATTAGATTATATATATGTATGTATGTATGTGTATACACACACACACACACATAATTTAGTATCTTAGCCATTTTTCAGTGGAGAGTTTAGCAGTGTTACTATATTAACATTGGTGTGAAACAAATCTGCAGATTGTTTCCAACTTACAAACCTGAAACTATACCCATTAAACAGCAATCTTCCTTTTCCTTCCCTCTTCCCCAGCCCCTAGAAACTACCATGCATTCTCCTGTCTCTATGATCTTGAGTTTTAGATAGCACATCTGTAAGTGGAATCATATGGTATTCTGTCTTTTGTGACAGACTTCTTTCACTTAGCATAATGTCCCCTAGGTTCATCGTGTTGTAGCATGTGACAGGATGTCCTTCCCTTTTAAGGCTGAATGATATTCCATTGTCTGTATAAACCACATTGTATTTACCCATTCACCTATTGATGGACACCTGGGTGGCTTCCACCCAGTGCTGCTATAAACATGGGTGTGTAAATATCTCTTTGACACTCTGCTTTCAATTCTTTTAGATATATACCCACAAGTGGGGACTGCTGGATCATATGGGAGTTCTATTTTTAATTTTTTGAGAACCTCCACATAGTTATCATAGAAGCCGCACCATCTTACATTCCTACAAACAGTGCACAAAGTTTACAATTTCTCCATATCCGTGCCAACACTTGTTATTTTCTGGTGTGTGTGTGTGTGTGGAGACTATCCTGTTGGGTGTGAGGTGTGAAGACTTAACTCTTAAGCATGGAGTCCTGCACACACTGACTGGAGACTTGGACTTCCCAATACCAGGACTGAGACTCACACATGACAACAAGAGCTCTTGTTACATTTTCCTCATGACCAAAGCAGCCAAGTGATTCTTGCTGACTTGCTGAAAAACCCTGGACATTACAACTTCGTTTTAGAGAATCCCTGAGGAACTGCCATGGATCAGTGAACTTCCCTGCGTGAGCAGTATTTTCAGTGGGTGTTGGGCAGACATTAATGAACATAAGTTCCAATGCAGGCAGAGATGTTGTCTTGGTCATCTCTGCATCCCCAGCACTCGGCACATGGAACATGCTCAGAAAGATCTGTTGAATAAACAAAGAAATGGGTAGCTTTCTAAGACTATTGAAAGCTGTCCCTCTGAGCTAAAGTGGTCCAGAGTGATAACCTTTCGCAGCCTGTCTTTGGTGGCTTGCAGACTGTTTTTCATGAAAGCCCCAGCTGCCCCTCCCTCCTTGCTCTAAAGCATTATGCACCTGGCTTCCAGCCGCCAGCCCACTCCTGTCACCCCCTTCTCTACAGAATGACTCTGGACTTTGTCATTCTGACAAGGCTGACAGGGAGAGAGTTTTAAAAGTTTGAGAAGGGATGCCTTTGAGGGAGGTTTTGACAGGCAATGATAAATTGTCAGCTTTGCTTCAAGAAAAACAAAGTCTATCCTGTCCTTGCTCCTTGCAGGGAAGATTTTTTAAGCATCTCAGCACTTTTCTGTGCAGTGAGATCTAGCAGTTCACCAACCCCACCTCCAGACACAAAGACACTGCAGTGGGGAATGAGAATGAGGGGGTTTCAGGCTAATACAGATACAACAAAACTTGCTTCCTCCATGATGGTTTGAGGAAAGGGCAACAAGTGTGAAGAGAGTTGATGCCAGCCCTGTTGTCAGAGTCTGGGGAATTCAGTGAAAGAATCCTTATTGTAGGCCTGGCCTTGTTCTCTGTTCTTGACACATACTAACTCATTTAGTCCTGCCAACAGTCTTGAAGGATGTATATTGATGTCACACCCATTGTACAGATAGGAAAACCAAGCCACTGAAAAATCAGGTCATCCGCCCACAGTCACACAGACCGTGGGATTTGGATCCAGATGTGTAGTCTCAGAGTCTGGGCTCTTATCTGTGAACCACGCCAACTGTCCTGAGTCTGTTATCAATTCATTTGCTAATTCAACAACCACTTCTAGAGAGCCTAAGATGTGGCAGGGACCATGCCTAGCAACGAACAAAACACAGGTCTCACCACCCAAGGCTAACAAGGACATTTACTCCACAGGCATCTGGTCTCTGAACGGAGACCAGGGTTAGTGGGAATCCAGACCCACAAATCACCAAACCAAATTCAAATTCATTTCGTGATCAAGAGAGTCCTGACAGACTACTTTCCAGGAGTCAAAAGTTAACCTTTTTTTTTTTTTTTTCTTTTTAAAGAAAACAGCATTAAGGGTGTTTTAAATGGTGACTCTGGCCTCAGGAGAGAGACTTTGGAACATCCGGACTGAAAAGGGAGCCATTGCTGCTACTGCTTCAGCCTTCCCACAGAACACACCTGCCCATCCAAGAGCCAAGTAATGCCAAGTTTCCTCATGAAAATGCCAAATGAAGTCACGAGAAATATCAACTGATACTAACAGTGGCCAAATTCCTGCACAGGAGTAGGATGAGAGGAGCTAAGAGCTGCCCTTAGCTTCTCTGGGGAGACCAGCCAAGTAGCACTTTCTCATCAACTCCAATAAACCGTGGGGTGTGTGTGTGTGCAAATACCCTGCATTCTACAGATGTGTTGGGGAAAGATGGAACACTCATGTATCTCTATTTGTGGGGCAGTGGGCAGTTCAGAGCACAGACCTGGGTTTCATCCTGGCCCCCCAGCTCATTCAGGCAAATCTGTCTCTCCTTCAGCCTCCACATCTGTAAAATGGGACTAATTTCTAATCATGTACCTTCTGCACGGGGTGGATGTAAGGATGAAAGAAGAGAATCCTGTTGAATATTTAGTACGGTGTCTGGCCAGAGAAAGGTACCAGAAGGGTCAGCTAATATTCTCATCTATATTATCTGCAAAAAATTTCACAGACTTTGAAATTCACTACATGTAAATAAATGTGCTATGAACAGTATATAAAAGTATTTGTTCTATATTGCTCAAAGTTAAAGCTTTATCCCCATCAGACACACGGTAGGGCCAAGGCCCATATTTCTTCCCCTTTTCAATCAGGTGGCAGTAGGAGCAGGAACCTCAACGTCCAGTTCAAGGGTTTGCCTGGTGGCTCAAACTTCCTCCCTTCAGCTCTGGCTTCAGTCCATTGCATCTGCTCAAAATCAGAGAGTTTTGCCCACCCCACTCATCCTGACTTCCAGGCCCCTCTTAGGTTGGCTTCCCAGGAAGCAGACTCTTTTGGGTACCCGTAATTTGGCAAGGAGAGGCTCCTAGAGGAAACCAGTAAGGGCAGCAGTACAGGGGAGGAGAGGAGGTCCATACATGGTGCGGTCTCAGCAGAGCCTCATGGAGGGCGGCTTCAGGCTGACCCTGCCGGGGACCTGTGTGTGCACCTGTGTCTTCCCTGCCCTCAGGGACGGGAACCTGAAACACAGACCAGGGAAGACAGGCAGCAGGAGTGGGAGTGGCCCATTCACCATCTCTGCCAGTGACCTATTTGGGGGAACCTGGGCTTCCCATTGTCACAACTTTGGGTTCTGTGGGTCTAGAGAGCCTAATTTCCAGAAGGATGACATAGAAACGGTCTACTCAACCTAAATCTATGGCAGCCACTTGTTCATTTGGGGGCTTCTCATGCTGTAGAGAGAACATCAGGCAAAGAAAGAAGCCGCCACCCCAGCCCGGGTAATTAACCCTGATCGTTAGGAGGAGGCCCTGTCGCTGCTACCACGGGCCAGGCGAGGCTATGTGCGGAACTCAGGGCAACTGGAGGTCACTCCCACGCCTAGGGTTAACTGCGACCCAGCAATCATAGCCGGCATGGCCATGGTAACCGGGGCTCAGACTCTTCACAAATGAAGGGCTGGGTCACCCCATCAGAGGCAGCCAGCAGCAGTGCCGGCCGGCCGAGGGTGAGGGCTTGAGGAGGGTTATGTAGGTATCCGTTGCCTCCAGTCTAGTTGTAACAGTGAGGTCTGTGAGTGGTCCAACTAGTGCGCCTCTTGTAAGTTTTCCCTATAAATTGTAGCCAGTCTCCATGGTGAAAACTCCGTGATGAAGTGAAGTGACCCGGAATGTGGGATGTGAGCGAACGATGACGGCTCGCTCCAGCAGGTGCTCTCGGATCCCTTCTTGTGGTTTCGGTTTACCCCTGGCTCCAGTGTGCTTAGCTTCCCAGCCCCACTTTTGAAACCAACTGTCAGAGGTTGGGTTCCCCAAAGCAGGCTCCAGACAAGGGCTTGTGTGCACATAAAGTGAGGACCCTGGGAGGGGGTGGAGTGCAGGACAGGGCCAGGGAGGAGCCCAGGCTGGAGCTCACACAGGGAGCTGGGGCCTGACCCGTCACTGGTGCTGCAGGTGTTTTCTCTGAGCGGCCAAGGCCGTGCCGGAGCCCCCGGGGGCCATCTTGCCACACTCACCACAGAGCTAGTTTTGGAACCAAGGCCTGGGGTGCACAAGAGGTGGTAAAAAGGGACTGAGGGGCGTATGGGTGTAAGCACTGGCATTTTCTGTTACCAGCTTTACTACATAAATGCTTTTTGAGGTGCTTTGTTACCAGTAGGAATGAATTTGGGTCAAAAAAAAAATAGAAAACAGAACCAAGGGAACAAACAGTTAGCCTGTTCCAACAGGACCAGAAGACCACGTGTGCCCAGCTTGTCTCTAAGGGCTGGGGGAGCAAGGGAGGGCGGATGCACAGTCCTGCTCTCCGGAAGGTCCCCTCTGGCTGCAGAGAGGAGAAGCCACCTGTGGACTTCGCAAGCCACAGCCCAGCCAGCCCCCAGGCAGCCTGTTATTACAGGGCAGAAGGGAAGTACATGTCCCAGGAGATTAGAGACGGGTGAGGTCGCCCTGAACCTGAGAGGTGAAAAAGCAAAGCAAAATAGACAGAGAACTGGCATTGACAAATTCAAGACACAATTTGTTTCTTCAAATTACACTTCCTTAAGTTTTGCTTGGACTTGGAGTTATTTTCAAGCCAGGCAGGTTTCCAAGAGTCCAAAGCTGTTTTGAGAGCAAGCTCATTCGTTGGTTCATTTCTTGTGCCTTTCTTTCAGTACACGTTTATGGAAGGCCTGCTCTATAAACAAGCATGGGGCTGTGAAAAAGGAGACATCAGCCCTGCCCTTATGGAGTTTATGGTTTACCAGGGAGACAATCGCTACATAAACAACTCATAGGCATGGAAGTACAGGTTGTGATGGGCATCTTGGAGGAAAAGTGTAGAATGCCATGAGAGAAAATAGTGAGGTGAACTAAATTAACTTCATTTGTCAGGAACGATCCCTCTGAGGAAGTAACCTATAGATCGAGGCCTGAGGATGAGTAGGAGGTAGACTATGGAGGGGAAGGAGGTTGGGTCTTGGTGGATTGGCCTTCCTGGGCAGAAAGAATAGCCTGGAGTTGGGGAAGACGGGTTGACCTGAGGATCACACAAACCAGAGCAAGCAAAGCAGAGCACCCCAGATCCCCCAGAGGATCCAACCAGAATCTCCAGCATGTTTCTGTATGTATTCAGTGGGTGTAGGGTTTCAGAAGTGGAAGGGGACCTGGAGTGGTGATAAGCATTAGCCTTGAAACCTGCTCTGGTTCGGAGATTTAAATCAGACCAAAACAATCAACCTTTTGATAAAAGACAAGGCAGAGCGGTCTCAGCTTATAGCACCACACAACTCCAGGGGGCACTGTACACGCTGCAATCTTTGTGAAGACGGCCCCCAGGTGTGGGCAGTATGCAGTGTGTGTGGCCATCAAGTGTGTTTAAAACCAGAATTATGTGTCTTCCCTGATAGGCCAGTGGCTAAGATTCCATGCTCCCAATGCAGGGGGCCTGGGTTAGATCATTGTTTGGGGAACTAGATCCCACATGTCGCCACTAAGAGTTCATAGGCTGCTGCTAAAGATCCCATGTGCCACGACTAAGACCCAGCACAGCCAAGTAAAGTAAATAAATAAAATAAATAGTTTTAAGTGAAAGTCGTTCAGTTGTGTCCGACTCTTTGCAACCCCATGGACTATACAGTCCATGGGATTCTCCAGGCCAGAATACTGGAGTGGGTAGCCTTTCCCTTCTCCAAGCGATCTTCCCAACCCAGGGATCAAACCCAGTTCTCCTGCATTGCAGGTGGATTCTTTACCAGCTGAGCTATCAGGGAAGAAATATTTTTTAAAAACAGATTAAAAAATAAAGCCAGAGCAAGTGGGAAAGAAGCTCTCTGGAGAAGTCAGTAAAATAGTTTCATCACTGGGGAAAAAGAGGAAAACCTCATCATTGAAGCGATGAGGTTTTATTTTGTGAAGAAGTTGGAGGCCACTGAGGCAGAACAACAAAATGGAAATGTAATTGAGAAGAAGAGTTTTTCTCCTACAACAAAAAGGATTTGTGGAGCTTTCTGCCAGACAGATAAGATTGAAGAACACAGACAAGGTCCTACCTTCACAGAGCATACAGTCTAGTAGAGAAGGAAAGACACTAATATAAATAATATAAAAACACATGTGTCCTTGTACATTGAGATGAGGCATGCAGGAGAGGCCATGGGGTGGGGTGGTTGGAGGTATGTGCTAGGTCCTATGTCTAGAGTGTGTCAGGACACCTTCCTTGAGGAAGCAATGTTTCAGTTGTGATCAAAGGGATGATTGAAGGTTAATCAGGCCAAGGAGGTGGAGTTTCAGAGATTCCTAAACCTTTTTGACCACAGAATCCTTCTATCCCAAGGCACCTTAGCGCACTAGACAAATCTCTCTGGCAGTAGACTAAGGTAACCAGGGCACTATGCTATTTTTTCCTTTGAGGACAAAACCGATAGTGCAGTGCCTCACACTCGACTTGGTGCTTCTGTATCACTTTATTTTTAAGTTTATTTTTAATTGGAGCATAATTGCTTTACAATGCTGTGTTAGTTTCTGCTGTTACAACGTGGATCAGCTGCAGCTTCCCACTAGCAATCTATTTGATGCATGGTGATGTGTATATGTCAGTGCTACTCTCTCATTCATCCCATCCTCTCCTTTCCACACCGTGTCCACAAGTCCATTTTCTCATGTCTGCATCTCTGTTCCTGCCCTACAAATATGTTAATCAGTGCCATTTTTCGAGATTCCATAATATGCATTAATATACGATGTTTGTTTTTCTAACTTACTCAATTCTGTGTGACAGACTCTAGATTCATCCATATCACTACAAATGACCCGACTTCGTTCCTTTTTATGGCTGAGTAATATTCCACTGTGTGTATGTACTGTTAAGCTCCCCTGACAACCCTGCGTGGGTGGTCGTAGTACCCCCACCTACAGACAAAGCTCAGACATGTCGAGAGGCATACCCAGTGCCCACTGCCTCACAGCTGGTGAGGTGCAGACCTGGAACTAGAGCCAGGGACAACCAGGTCACCAGATCCCAGACTGCTCCCACAGGGGAACACAGCGTTATTAACTGCATAGTTGTAAGGCTGATGCTTGGATCCTCAGAGCCTTCATTTACTAGCTGAAAAGCCTATGCTTCTGAACCAGACCTGCTTCCTCTTAATAACCTAAAATTGGCTGCACTGAATCAGACCCAAGGTCCACTGCAGAGGAAGCACATGGCTGTCCTCAGGGAGGTCAACTTTAAAGGCCAGAGCCCTACCCCAAGCGTCCTGCTTCTCTTTAATAGCCTGCTATTATGTAAACACCACGCAGATCAAGAAACAAAAAGATACCTGTGCCTCTTACTGACACAACACCTCCTCTCCTTCCTAGAGGTGACCAGTGTTCTGAACTATTCTGACCTAGTAATTCTCCTATTGTTACTATAACAAATTACCACAAACTTAGTGGCTTTAAAACAACATATATTTATTCTCTTATAGCTCTGGAGAGTAGAAATCCAAAATCACTTTCACTGGGTTAAAACTCAAGGTGTCTGGGGCTTCCCTGGCTCAGCATCTGCCTGCCCGTGCAGGAGACACAGGTTCGGTCTCTGATATGGAAAGATCCCAAATGTCTTGGAACAAATAAGCCCATGAACCACAACCATAGAGGTTGCGCTCTAGAGGCTGGGAGCTGCAACTATTGAAGCCCAAGTGCTCTAGAGCCTGTGCTCTGCAACAAGAGAAGCCACTGCAATCAGAAGCCTGCACACTGCAGCCAGAGAGTAACTCCCGTTCACCTCACGCAACTAGAAAAAGCCCAGTCAGCAAAACAGACTCAGCACAGCCAAAAGTAAATTAATTAAAAAAAAAAAATCAAGGTGTCTGCAGGGCTGGTTCTTTCTGGAGACTTCTAGGGGAGAATCTCTTTCCTTCTCTTTTCCAGCTTCTAGGGGCCAACTGTACTTCCTGACTTATGACCTCTTTCCAACATCTTCAAATTCAACATCGCAGCTTTGACTCTCCTGCTCCCTCTTATTAGAACCCTTATAACTGGACTGAACTCCCCTGGATAATCAAGGATAATCTCCCCATTGCAGAATCCATAATTAAATCACATCTAAAAAAATAACTTTTTACCATATTAGGTCATATATTCTCAGGTTTAGGGGACTAGGATGTAGATATCTGTGTGGGGGGGTAGGGAATGTTATTTGGCCTACCACAGACCATAATGCTAGATTCATTTTGCTTGTTTTAAAACTTCATGTAAATGAAATCACACACTCCTTTAATGATATCTTTTGATTTTAGAAAGCTTTAAATTTTAGAATAATCTAACTTATCAATCTTTTGCATTAAGGTTAGCACCTTTTTGTCTTTAAAGAAATAGCTGCTCACCTCAAATAATAAAAAAATAAATATGTTTCTTCTTGTCGCTATAAAATTTTACCTACACATTTAAACCCACAGTTCGCCTAGAATTAGTTCTAGTGGACAGTGTGAGGTACTTATGAAGGTTCATTTTTTCCTGATATGTATACCCAAATGACCCAGTATGATTTGGAAAAGATTACCTTTGCCTCACCGATCTGAATTGCCACTTCTGTCTTAATCTAAGCATCTGATTCACACCATATAACACTGCCTTAATTATTGCAGTATTTAAAATAAATCCAGACAATCTTTGGTGCAAAGTTTCCAAATCTGTACTTCTTCAAGATTACTTTGGCATTCTTGACCTTTTGCATTGTCATAAATTTTAGAATATGTTTACCAACTTCTTTGAATTTGACTGAGACAATGAATCTGTTGATTATTTGAGAGAGCATCTGTACAATATTGAATCTTCTAATCCCTGAACAATTACTTGGGTTTTCTTTCACTTAACTCAATGACATGTTATTCTCTTGCACAAAGGTGTTTCACATCTTCCATTGGATTTATTCTTCTGGAGATGCACTGTTTTCTATGCTGTTATTACAATGCTATAACATTATTCAAAAATTTCATTTTCTGATTATTTCTGGTATATAGAAATACAATTGATTTTTTATATTGATCTTACCTCCAGCTAGCTTGCTAAATTCTTTTACTAATTTATGTAGTCTAATATATTCTTTTGGATCTCCTCCCTATAGTTATATCTATATAAATAATACATATATACACACATATTCATATATATTTCTGTATATTATCCATGATGCTAATGAATAACGGCAGTTCTACTTCTGCCTTTTTCATCCTCATATCTTATTTCTTTTTCTTTCCTTACCAACCACACGAGCTATGAACTTCTAGTCCAGTGCTGAACAGATGTGATAAATGACATCTTTGTCTCATTTCCAAATTAGGGGGGATCATGCTGTTTGCTATAGGGTTATCTATAGGTATCCATTAAAAGATTATGAGAGTTCCTTAAATTTCTAGCTTGCTAAAATTTTTTTTAAAAAATGAATGAATATTGAATTGTATTTAAATGCTTTTTCTATAACTATTAAGATGATAATAAGATTCCCCCCTTTATTCTGTTCATGCAGTAAATTACATTAGTTGAATTATCTTAGCTTTTTATTTTGACATTAATTTTAGATTTACAAAAGACTTGCAAAACTAGAGTTCTCAGGTGCCCTGAACTTAGGTGCCCCTAATGCTTGTTTCATGTAACAATAGGACAAGTATCGAAACTCAAGTAATTAGCACTGCTATAATATTTTAACCATCACTTTAGTTCAATCGCTCAGTCGTGTCCGACTCTTTGCGACCCCATGGACTGCAGCACGCCAGGCCGCCCTGTCCATCACCAACTCCCGGAGTATACTCAAACTCATGTCCATTGACTTGGTGATGCCATCCAACCATCTCACCCTCTGTCATCCCCTTCTCCGCCTGCCTTCAATCTTTCCCAGCATCAGGGTCTTTTCAAATAAGTCAGCTCTTTGCATCAGGTGGCCAAAGTATTTGAGTTTCAGCTTCACCATCAGTCCTTCCATTGAGTATTCAGGACTGATTTCCTTTAGGATTGACTGGTTGGATCTCCTTGCAGTCCAAGGAACTCTCAAGAGTCTTCTCCAACACCACAGTTCAAAAGCATCAATTCTTTGGTGCTCAGCTTTCTTTATAGTCCAACTCTCACACCATACCTGACTACTAGAAAAACCACAGCCTTGACTAGATGGACCTTTGTTGGCAAAGTAATGTCTCTGCTTTTTAATATGCTATCTAGGTTGGTCATAACTTTCCTTCCAAGGAGTAAGCGTCTTTTAATTTCATGGCTGCAGTCACCATCTGCAATGATTTTGGAGCCCCCCAAAA
>NC_057405.1:57168169-57187196 GCF_019320065.1 Cervus canadensis | reverse complement strand
CCATCTATTTGCCATGAAGTGATGGGACCAGATGCCATGATCTTAGTTTTCTGAATGTTGAGCTTTAAGCCAACTTTTTCACTCTCCTCTTTCACTTTTATCAAGAGACTCGTTAGCTCTTCTTCACTTTCTGCCAGAAGTGTGGTGTCATCTGCATATCTGAGGTTATTGACATTTCTCCCGGCAATCTTGATTCCAGCTTGTGCTTCTTCCAGCCCAACATTTCTCATGATGTACTCTGCCTATAAGTTAAATAAGCAGGGGGACAATACACAGCCTTGACGTACTCCTTTTCCTATTTGGAACCAGTCTGTTGTTCCATGTCCAGTTCTAACTGTTGCTTCCTGACCTGCATACAGGTTTCTCAAGAGGCAGGTCAGCTGGTCTGGTATTCCCATCTCTTTCAGAATTTTCCACAGTTTATTGTGATCTACACAGTCGAAGGCTTTGGTGTAGTCAGTAAAGCAGAAATAGATGTTTTTCTGGAACGCTTTTGCTTTTTTGATGATCCAGCAGATTGTTGGCAATTTGATCTCTGGTTCCTCTGCCTTTTCTAAAACCAGCTTGAACATCTGGAAGTTCTCGGTTCACGTATTGCTGAAGCCTGGCTTTGGAGAATTGTGAGCATTACTTTACTAGTGTGTGAGATGAGTGCAATTGTGCGGTAGTTTGAGCATTGTCTTTCTTTGGGATTGGAATGAAAACTGATCTTTTCCAGTCCTGTGGCCACTGCTGAGTTTTATTTGCTGGCATATTCAGTGCAGCATTTTCACAGCATCATCTTTTAGGATTTGAAATAGCTCAACTGGAATTCCATCATCTCCACTAGCTTTCTTTGTAGTGATGCTTCCTAAGGCCCACTTGACTTCACATTCCAGGATGTCTGCTCTAGGTGAGTGATCATGCCATCATGATTATCTGGCTTATGAAGATCTTTTTTGTATCATTTTTCTGTGTATTCCTGCCACCTCTTAATATCTTCTGCTTCTGTAAGGTCCATACCACTTCTGTCCTTTATTGAACCCATCTTTGCATGAAGTGTTCCCCTGGTATCTCTAATTTTCTTGAAGAGATCTCTAGTCTTTCCCATTCTATTGTTTTCCTCTATTAGTTTGCACTGATCGTTGAGGAAGGCTTTCATATCTCTCCTTGCTATTCTTTGGAACTCTGCATTCAGATGGGTATATCTTTCCTTTTCTCCTTTTTCGCTTCTCTTCTTTTCTCAGCTATGTTGTAAGGCCACCTCAGACAGCCATTTTGCTTTTTAGCATTTTTTTTTCCCTTGGGGATGGTCTTGATCCCTGTCTCCTGTACAATGTCACGAACCTCCATCCGTAGTTCATCAGGCTCTCTGTCTATTGGATCTAGTCCCTTAAATTTATTTCTCATTTCCACTGTATAATCATAAGGGATTTGATTTAGGTCATACCTGAATGGTCTACTGGTTTTCCCTACTTTCTTCAATTTAAGTCTGAATTTGGCAATAAGGAGTTCATGATCTGAGCCACAGTCAGATCCCGGTCTTATTTTTGCTGACTGTATAGAGTTTCTCCACCTTTGGCTGCAAAGAATATAATCAATCTGATTTCAGTATTGACCATCTGGTGATGTCCATGTGTAGCTTCTTCTCTTGCATTGTTAGAAGAGGGTGTTTGCTATGATCAGTGTGTTTTCTTGGCAAAACTCTATTAGCCTTAGCCCTGCTTCATTCCGTACTCCAAGGCCAAATTTGCCTGTTACTCCAGGTGTTCTTGACTTCCTATTTTTGCATTCCAATCCCCTATAATGAAAAGGACATCTTTTTTGGGTGCTAGTTCTAAAAGGTCTTGTAGGTCTTCATAGAACCGTTCAACTTCAGCTTCTTCAGCTTTACTGGTTGGGCACAGACTTAGATCACCATGATATTGAATGGTTTGTCTTGGAAACCAACAGAGATCAATCGTCATTTTTGAGATTGCATTCATTTGAGACTGCATTTTGGACTCTTTGGTTGACTATGATGGCTACTCCATTTCTTCTAAGGGATTCTTGCCCACAGTCATAGATATAATGGTCATCTGAGTTAAATTCACTCATTCCAGTCCATTTTAGTTTGTTGATTCCTAAAATGTCAACATTCACTCTTGCCATCTCCTGTTTGACCACTTCCAATTTACCTTGATTCATGGATCTAGCATTCCTGGTTCCTATGCAATATTGCTCTTTACAGCATTGGACCTTGCTTCCACCACTAGTCACATCCACAACTGGGTGTTGTTTTTGCTTGACTCCATCTCTTCATTCTTTCTGGAGTTATTTCTCCAGTAGCATACCGGGGACCTACTGATCTAGGGAGTTCATCTTTCAGTGTCCTATCTTTTTGCCTTTTCATATTGTTCATGGGGTTCTCAAGGCAATAATACTGAAGTGGTTTGCCATTCCCTTCTCCAGTGAACCATATTTTGTAAGAACTCTCCACCATGACCCGTCTGTCTTGGGTGGCCCTACACAGCATGGCTCATAGTTTCACTGAGTTAGACAAGGCTGTGTCCACATTGATTAGATTGGTTAGTTTTCTGTGATTGTGGTTTTCAGTCTGTATGCCCTCTGATGGAGAAGGATAAGAGGCTTTTGGAAGCTTCCTGATGGGAGAGACTGACTGAGGGGGAATCTGGGTCTTGTTCTGATGGGTGGGGCCGTGCTCAGTAAATCTTTAATCCAATTTTCTGTTGATGGGTGGAGCTGTGTCCCCTCCCTGCTATTTACCTGGGGCCAAACTATGGTGGAGGTAATGAAGATAATGGTGACCTCCTTCAAAAGATCCCAGCATCTACTGCTACGCTCAGCAGCAAGTGGCGGCTACGCAGCACTGGAGCAGCGAGCGACGGAGAGGAGATACCCCACGTCCAAGGTCAGAGAAACCCCAGTAAGATGGGAGGCTGGAGCGGCTGTGAGGAGATACCCATGTCTAAGGGCAAAGGATGGAGAAGCTCTATACAGTCAGCAAAAACAAGACTGGGAGCTGGCTGTGGCTCAGATCATGAACTCCTTATTGCCAAATTCAGACTGAAATTGAAGAAAGTAGGGAAAACCAGTAGACCATTCAGGTATGACCTAAATCAAATCCCTTATGACTATACAGTGGAAGTGAGAAATAGATTTAGGGGACTAGATCTGATAGACAGAGAGCCTGATGAACTACAGACGGAGGTTCGTGACATTGTACAGGAGACAGGGATCAAGACCATCCCCATGGAAAAGAAATGCAAAAAGGCAAAATGGTTGTCTGAGAAGGCCTTACAAATAGCTGTGAAAAGAAAAGTGAAAAGCAAAGGAGAAAAGAAAAGATATTCCCATTTGAATGCAGAGTTCCAGAGAATAGCCAGGAGAGATAAGAAAGCCTTCCTCAGGGATCATCACAGAGAAATAGAGGAAAACAACAGAATGGGAAAGACTAGAGATCTCTCAAGAAAATCAGAGATACCAAGGGAACATTTCATGCAAAGATGGGTTCGATAAAGGACAGAAATGGTATGGATCTTACAGAAGCAGAAGATATTAAGAAGAGGTGGCAAGAATACCACAGAAGAACTGTACAAAAAAGATCTTCATGACCCAGATAATCACAACGGTGTGATCACTCACCTAGAGCCAGACATCCTGGAATGTGAAGTCAAGTGGGCCTTAGAAAGCATCACTATGAACAAAGCTAGTGGATGTGATGGAATTCCAGTTGAGCTATTTCAAATCCTGAAAGATGACGCTGTGAAAGTGCTGCACTCAATATGTCAGCAAATTTGGAAAACTCAGCAGTGGCCACAGGACTGGAAAAGGTCAGTTTTCATTCCAATCCCTAAGAAAGGCAATGCCAAAGAATGCTCAAACTACCACACAATTGCACTCATCTCACACGCTAGTAAAGTAATGCTCAAAATTCTCCAAGCCAGGCTTCAGCAGTACGTGAACCGCCAACTTCCAGATGTTCAAGCTGGTTTTAGAAAAGGCAGAGGAACCAGAGATCAAATTGCCAACATCTGCTGGATCATCAAAAAAGCAAAAGAGTTCCAGGAAAACATCTATTTCTGCTTTATTGACTACACCAAAGCCTTCGACTGTGTAGATCACAATAAACTGTGGAAAATTCTGAAAGAGATGGGAATACCAGACCAGCTGACCTGCCTCTTGAGAAACCTGTATGCAGGTCAGGAAGCAACAGTTAGAACTGGACATGGAACAACAGACTGGTTCCAAATAGGAAAAGGAGTACGTCAAGGCTGTGTATTGTCCCCCTGCTTATTTAACTTATATGCAGAGTACATCATGAGAAACGTTGGGCTGGAAGAAGCACAAGCTGGAATCAAGATTGCCGGGAGAAATGTCAATAACCTCAGATATGCAGATGACACCACCCTTATGGCAGAAAGTGAAGAGGAACTAAAAAGCCTCTTGATAAAAGTGAAAGAGGAGAGTGAAAAAGTTGGCTTAAAGCTCAACATTCAGAAAACTAAGATCATGGCATCTGGTCCCATCACTTCATGGGAAATAGATGGGGAGACAGTGGAAACAGTGTCAGACTTTATTTTGGGGGGCTTAAAATCACTGCAGATGGTGATTGTAGCCATGAAATAAAAGACGCTTACTCCTTGGAAGGAAAGTTATGACCAACCTAGATAGCATATTACAAAGCAGAGACATTACTTTGCCAACAAAGGTCCATCTGGTCAAGGCTATGGTTTTTCCAGTGGTCATGTATGGATGTGAGAGTTGGACTGTGAAGAAAGCTGAGCGCCGAAAAATTAATGCTTTAGAACCGTGGTGTTGGAGAAGACTCTTGAGAGTTCCTTGGACTGCAAGGAGATCATTCCTAGGTGTTCACTGGAGGGACTGATGCTGAATCTGAAAATCCAATACTTTGGCCACCTCATGCGAAGAGTTGACTCATTGGAAAAGACCCTGATGCTGGGAGAGATTGGGGGCAGGAGGAGAAGGGGACGACAGAGGATGAGATGGCTGGATGGCATCACCGACTCGATGGGCATGAGTTTGAGTAAACTCCAGGAGTTGGTGATGGACAGGGAGGCCTGGCGTGCTGTGATTCATGGGGTTGCAAAGAGTCGGACACGACTGAGCGACTAAACTGAAGGGCAAAGGAGAAGCCCCAGCAAGATGGTAGGAGGGGCAAATTCACATTTAGAATCAAACCCTATTCCTACCAGAGACGCCCAGAGGACTCAAACAAACCTCATACACAGCAGGACCCAGGGATCCCACAGAGACTGAGACAGAACTCTGAGCGTCTCCTATGGAGGTACGGGTCAGCAGTGCACTGCCGCAGGGACAGGGGCTCTGGGTGCAGCAGACCTGGGTATGGCATAAGCCCTCTTGGAGGAGGTCGCCATTAGCCCCACCATAGAGCCGCCAGAACTTACACAGGACTGGGAAATAGACTCTTGGAGGACACAACAGGACCTTGTGCACCAGGACCCCGGGAAAGGAGCAGTGAGCCCACAAGAGACTGACCCAGACTTGCCTGTGAGTGTCCAGGGGTCTTAGCAGAAGCGTGGGTCAGTGGTGGCCTGCTGAAGGGTTAGGGGCACTTTTAACTGTACTATATACTTATTCAGATTTTATTAGTTTTTCAAATATTTTTCCCTTCCAAGAGCCCATATTAATTACATTTGGTGGTTACATCTCCTCAGTCCACTCTTACCTTTGAAAGCCTCTTACTTTGAGTTTTTGGGAAATATTCTATACAGATGATGTGCTCTTCCCAATGCATCACATCAGGGGATACATGGGGGTACATGATATCTCTTATTATTGACAATGTTAACTTTGATCACTTGGTTAAAAGGTATCTGGCAACACAATTAAATTATGAACATTAAACTTCCCTTATGTTCTTGGAATAAACTCAAAATTGGTTATTTTAGGCTTGCTTATATATATATATATTATATATATATATATATTAGGCTAATATATATATATATATTAGCCTAATATATATATTTTTTAGGCTATTATTTTGAATAGGATGCTTGCCTTATGTTTGTAAGAGAGTTTCATCTGTAATTTTCCTATCTTTTCCTGTAATATGTTTGTCAGGATTTAGTATCAAGGTTAAGCTGGTTTCATAAAAAAGTTACTAAATATTCCCTCTCTAGTCTCTGGGAGAGTCTATGGTTTATATAAGATTCCTGCTATATTTCTTCCCAAAATACTTGAAGTATTCATTGATGAAGTCACTTGGGCCTGGAGTTTTCCTTGAGGGAAGGTTTTAAGTTATAGATTCAATATATATAGGACTATTCTATTTCTGCCTTATTGCCTATGCCAAAGCCTTTGACTATATGGATCACAATAAACTGGGGAAGATTCTTCAAGAGATGGGAATACCAGACCAGCTGACCTGCCTCTTGAGAAACCTGTATGCAGGTCAGGAAGCAACAGTTAGAACTGGACATGGAACAACAGACTGGTTCCAAATAGGAAAAGGAGTACGTCAAGGCTGTGTATTGTCCCCCTGCTTATTTAACTTATAGGCAGAGTACATCATGAGAAATGTTGGGCTGGAAGAAGCACAAGCTGGAATCAAGATTGCCGGGAGAAATGTCAATAACCTCAGATATGCAGATGACACCACACTTCTGGCAGAAAGTGAAGAAGAGCTAACGAGTCTCTTGATAAAAGTGAAAGAGGAGAGTGAAAAAGTTGGCTTAAAGCTCAACATTCAGAAAACTAAGATCATGGCATCTGGTCCCATCACTTCATGGCAAATAGATGGGGAAACAGTGGCAGACTTTTTTGGGGGGCTCCAAAATCATTGCAGATGGTGACTGCAGCCATGAAATTAAAAGACGCTTACTCCTTGGAAGGAAAGTTATGACCAACCTAGATAGCATATTAAAAAGCAGAGACATTACTTTGCCAACAAAGGTCCATCTAGTCAAGGCTGTGGTTTTTCTAGTAGTCAGGTATGGTGTGAGAGTTGGACTATAAAGAAAGCTGAGCACCAAAGAATTGATGCTTTTGAACTGTGGTGTTGGAGAAGACTCTTGAGAGTTCCTTGGACTGCAAGGAGATCCAACCAGTCAATCCTAAAGGAAATCAGTCCTGAATACTCAATGGAAGGACTGATGGTGAAGCTGAAACTCAAATACTTTGGCCACCTGATGCAAAGAGCTGACTTATTTGAAAAGACCCTGATGCTGGGAAAGATTGAAGGCAGGCGGAGAAGGGGATGACAGAGGGTGAGACGGTTGGATGGCATCACCAAGTCAATGGACATGAGTTTGAGTATACTCCGGGAGTTGGTGATGGACAGGGCGGCCTGGCGTGCTGCAGTCCATGGGGTCGCAAAGAATCGGACACGACTGAGCGACTGAACTGAACTGAACTGATTCAGATCTCTGTTTTTCGTTGTTTCAGCTTTAGTGCAGTATCTTTCAAGGAATTTATCCATGTTATATTTTCTAATTTATTGGCAGAAACATTTATCACGTCTTGAGATTCTCTTTTGTACATCTGTATGATCTGTACTGAGATGTTGCTTTTAATTCCTCATACTAATATATTGTTTATTCTCTTTTTTCTTAATTATTCTTGCCAGAGGTTTGTCAATATCACTGATATTTTTGTAGAACCAGCTTTTGGCTTTGTTGGTTCTCTCACTGTACATTTGTTTACTACTTTATTAATATTTTACCTTTATCTTTATTATGATATTCTACATTCTTGGGTTCAGTTTGCTCAGTTTTTCCTAATTATTTGAGATATATTCCTATGTAACTGATTTTCAGCCTTCCTTCTTTCTTTAATGTATGCTTTTCATATTAAAAATTGCCACCCCAACCCCCAAGCACAGCTTCAATGGAATCCCTTATGGTTTGCTTATATACATGCTTTGATGACATATAATACATATTATACTATAATTTAGCTAAAATACCTTCTCTTTTTTAGCCAAGTGTATCACTTAATGGTGTTGTGAAAACTGGACAGCTGTATGTAAAAGAATGAAATTAGAACGTTCTCTAACACTATATGCAAAAATAAACTCAAAATGGATTAAACATCTAAATGTAAGACTGGATACTATAAAGCTCCTCAAGGAAAACAGACAGGACATTCCTTGACATAAATCAGAGCAATATTTTTTTGGATCCATCTCCCAGAGTAATGGAAACAAATACAAACAAATGGCTCCTAATTAAACTTAAAAGCTTTTGTACAGCAAAGGAGACCATAAAGAAAACAAAAAGACAACCTATGCAATGGGGGAAAATATTTGCAAACAATGCAACTGACAAAGGATTTATTTCCAAAATATATTGTTCAGTAGCTAAGTTGTGTCTCACTCTTTGTGACCCCATGGACTGCAGCACGCCAGGCTTCCCTGTCCTTTACCATCTTCTGGAGTTTGTTCAGACTCATGTCCATTGAGTCAATGATGCCACCCAACCATCTCACTCTCTGACGCTCCGTTCTCCTCCTGCCCTCAATCTTTCCCGGAATCAGGGTCTTTTCCAATGAGTATGCTTTTTTCATCAGGTGGCCAAAGCACTGGAGGCCAAAATATATAAACAGCTCAAAAAGCTCAATATCAAAAAACCAAATAACCCAATCAAAAAATGTGTGTGTATTAGTCACTCAGTTGTGTCTGACTCTTTGATCCCATGGACCGTAACCCACCAGACTACTCTGTCCATGGAGTTCTCCAGGCAAGAATACTGGAGTGTGTGCCATTCCCTTCTCTAGGGTATCTTCCCCACCCAGTGATTGAACCCAGGTCTTCTACATTGCAGGCAGATTCTTTATCATCTTAGCCACCAGGGAAGGTCTAAATGAAGAAAAAAATGGGCAGATCTATACAGACATTTCTCCAAAGAAAACATACAAATGGCCAACAGGCATATGAAAAGGTGATCAACATCAGTAATTTCAGTTACAGAAATGCAAACCCAAACCCCCGTGAGATATCATCTCACAACAGTCAGAATGGCCATTACAGTGAGTCCTCTACATACAAAACTTCAAGTTGTGAACTTTCAAAGATGTGAACATGTGTTTACATGTCCAATCACGTAAGTTAGCTCACATGTCTGGCGTACATTGTCACATGCCTACATCCATGAATGGTTAATATGATGTGGGGTGTGTGTACACACATAATGGAATATTCCTTTTTGTATCTTCTTGATTCCTTGTGGGATTCTTTTCTTTCTACCTGAAAAACTGTTTAGTTTTCTCTTTGGTGTCTGTTAGCCAGCTATAAATCATCTCAGTTTTTTGTTTGGCTGGAAATGATTTATTTCACTTTTGAATAATACCTGAACATAAAATTCTGGGTTAGCAGTTATTTTCTTTTAACCTTTTAAAGATGTCATTTTATTATTTTGACTTTCAAAGTTTTGGTTGAAAACTGTGTCTCTATATTTTCTTTAGAAAATTTTCTTATTGTGTCTTTATTTTCTTGGGCTCAAAAATCACTGCAGTCATGAAATTAAAAGACACTTGCTTCTTAAGAAAAGCTATGACAAACCTAGACAGCGTATTAAAAAGAAGAGACATCACTTTGCCAAAAAAGGTCCATATAGTCAAAGCTACAGTTTTTCCAGTAGTCATGTACAGATGTGAGAGTTGGACCATAAAGAAGGCTGAATGCCGAAGAATTGATGCTTTTGAACTGTGGTGTTGGAGAAGACTCTTTCTTGAGAGTCTCTTGGACAGCAAGGAGATCCAACCAGTCAATCCTAAAGGAAATCAAGCCTGAATATGCATTGGAAGGACTGATGGTGAAGCTGAAACTCCAATACTTTGGCCACCCGATGCAAAGAACAGTCTCATTCAGGGAAAGATGGAAGGCAAGAGGAGAAGGCGAAAACAGAGGATGAGATGGTTGGATGGGATCTCCGACTCAACAGACATGAGTTTGAGCAAGCTCCTGGAGATGGTAAAGGACAGGGAAGTCTGGCATGCTGCAGGCCACGGGGCCGCAAAGAGTTGTATACGACTGAGCAACTGGACACCACCAATTGTTACTCTAAGCAAAGTATAGCTTTGCTGTTGCTGCTTATTTTGTTTTTTAACAAAGGCCACTTCTATAGTTTTTTCTTTGGTTGTTTTCACTATTTTACTATAATGTGCCTAATGATTACTTTCTTTGTACTTAACCTGCTTAAGGCTTGTAGCACTTTTAGAATCTATGACTTCATGTTTTTTTCGCCAGTTTTTAAATCCTCAGATTATTTTCTCTTCAAATCATCTATGCTACATTGTCTCTCTCCTATCCTTCCATGACTCTAATTACACACAGTTTACCCTGGCTTTCATATATATCGTAGGCTCTTTTTATAAATGTTTTATCTTGTTATTATAGTGATATCTGCATATTTTCTTCTGGCTTATATTCAAATTTATGAATCATATCTTCAGTTGTGTGTAATCCGCTTTTAAATTCTTCCGTTGAGTTTTTAATTTTAGTCCTAGAATTTTTATGTGATTATTTTTAAAAGAGATTCAACATATATGTTTGAATTATATCTTTTTTCTCTTAGTTTTCAGTTATTCGGTTCTATCTTCTGGCATGCCTGTTTTTTAAATGTATATACTGTGCATGAAAAATTGTAATGATAATTTGAGGCTCTGGATGGTGTTAGCTTCTTCCAAAGAGGATCTACTTGTTTCTGGCAAGCAGATAGCTAGAAGAATATATCCTATTCAAATCAATCGATCAAATCAATCCCAATCAAATCTGATTGAATTGATTCAGATCTGCACTTCAGTCTCTGTGAGTACTAGTCTGTTTTCAGGCTAGCTTTACTACCAGGGTATAGACCTTCAAGGTTTCCAGCTGAACGAGTGGGGCATTTACTAGAACACCTCCTTTTGGAAAGACTTAAATCCCAATTTTTGTTTCCTTAGGCCTGTGGAATTGCCAACAACCCTGGTCAGCCGCTCAGTATCTCTGTACTTATTCAAAATTGCAAATACTTCATGGAGAAATCAGCTGTATATTAAGCTACTCACTGCTTTGTGTTTCATTTTTCTCTACCACCTTTGACCTTGTCTTAATTGCTCTCCAGTGCTTCCAAACAGGTAATTCTGAGTTTTTAAAAAAATCTAGGTTTTTCTTGTTCTCACATGGAGGACTGGTCTGATACTGGGTTGGTCAAACAAGCCATTCAGGTTTTTCTATAAGATGTTATGGAAAAACATGAATGAACCTTTTGGCCAACCCAATATAAGTCTGTAATGTCTGGAAGCAGAAGTCTCCCCCTAAGGAATCTGTAAGTAGTACTGCTCTATTTTATCAACCTTGGTTCCTGCCCTTAAGCAACCTTTGCTTTAAAACTCAATCTCAGTTGCTATTATAAAAAAAAAAAAAAAACCTCAGGATAACAAATATAATTGATGCTTTGGATATTGAGTATTATTTTTCAAACAATATGTTATAATGTCAACAATAATAATAATCAACAATTACTGAAAGTTTACTCTGGGTTAGGAAGTGTCCTAGGACCTTACATGCAGTAATTAAATGAGAGACAGTGAAATTCTAGTGCTGTCCATATTCCTCAATTACAGAATTTGATCAAGGGTGGGTCATGGGTGAAAGACGACAGATAATTCCACAAACACAGTCAAGGCCCAACTAAGAAAAAAGTTTAGACAGTACCTAGGCTATCGAATTACAGAGAATGCACAGGCAAAAGAGTGACCTACACGCCTAACTACTTCCCCACTAGTCTTTTTCTAGTGGGAACCACTAACAAAGTTAGTTGACAACAAAAGACTAACAATGAGCGTGCTTTCCTTCCACCTGTGTGCTTACTGGTGGAGGTGACAAAATGCAAGTAGCAGAGAAGCAAGTATCAGGAGGTGAAGAGGAAACAACTAGGGGCCTAAATCAACTGTCCCTGGGTATCAAGAACCAGCTTCCTTTGCATTCAGCAGACACCAAATAATTGCAGGTCTAGGTCATGGAGATGAGTTGTGTGACAGATATAAGAATGAAACGGAAGTGATATGACATTGATGGCTCCAGACACCAAAGAGAAGTGAAGAAGATATTTAGGCTATCTGCCCAGAAGAGCAGAAATGTACACCAAACACCAGGCATAGAACATAGAATATGGTAATCGCGGTCTAACTTCCACTCTCAGCCAGACACTCTCCAGGGCCAAATACTCCTCACCCTTCAGTATCCTCTAGCCAAAGTAATAAACAGGGTGTGTGTCTTATTCTTGCTCTTGGGTAAAACTCTATTTAGCCCCATCTATACTCCAGAAAATTTTGTTTCCACCAGCAGAAGCAGTCTGGAGTAGTTGAAACATAGGCGGTAGAATAAGTCTGCCTTGGGTCAAGTTTTGGTCCTAGCTGGATTACTTTGGACAAATTATTTAACCTCTCTGAGCTTCAATATCCTCATTGTGAAATGGGGATGATGATAACAATAGTTATCAAAATGACATGAGGTAATGCTAGTGAAGCACTTGGCAAGATAAGTAAATAAATGTTGGCTATGGCCATTGTTTAACTTAATTTAGGGTCCTGTAGTGTGTAGAGAGGGCTTGTACTATTCTCATCTACTGGATTCCTCATTTAAGAGGCAGCCTCAGGGGACCTCCCTGGTGGTCCACTGGCTGAGACTCTGCTTTCCCAACGCAGGGGACCCGGATTGATCCCTGATCAGGGAACTAGATCCCACATACTTCCAGGAAGAGTTCACATGCCACAACTAAAAAATCCTGCATGCCACAACAAAGATTGACGATCCCACATGCTGCAACTAAGACTCAGGGCAGCCAAATAAATAGATCATTTTTTTTTTTTTTTTTAAAAAGAAGTAGCCTCAGGAGTGCTGTGGGAAGGGAAGGAAGAGTTGGAAAACATAGGAGTTTCTGTGACTTCATTGGTGAGCATAAGTTTAATCCAACAGCAATGGTGCTTCCAAGGCGGGTATCTAGATCTTTTGAGAGACATCACAGGTCTCAGCTTCCTCTCACCTATGCCTTCCAGAAACACCAAGGCTGAGATGGCCTTAGATTGATCACAAACAGATTGAGACAGGATGGGAGCCGGGGCCCTTTGACCTAGTACTTGCACCTGATCAAATGTTTCCTCAAGCAACAAACTACAAAGAAACTATATGGGACTAAAAATAGCTGTGTGTGTGCATTTGGGGCAAATTACGGACACAAGTCACACAAAGACCAAGAACCCAACCGCCACTTTGAAAAGCTGGGAGCAAAAGCAGCATTCTGAGCATAGCCTATGCACACACCACCACCAAATGGGTAGGCAAACCACCTAAGTTATACCTCTGGCCTGATCCCTGGACACACCCCTACCCTTACCCTATAAGGTACCAGCGCACCCCATCCCTGGCCCTGTCAGGAAGCATGGAAGGTAATGTGTTACTTGATTTCACTCCCCTCCACTGCAGCAGCAGCCCCAGTAAAGCTTTGCCTGAATTTCCTGTCTGACCTCTTATCAACTTCTATTGACTAGGGAAGACCAAGAACCCTGTCAGTAACAAGATGCCGCCTCCCCATCCTGGTGGTCAGAAGTGCTCCACCATGGAGCTCAGGGACCTCCCATCAAACTCTCTCCCCAGTAAAGTATTAAACATCAATTATTTAGCTCTTAATGTGAATTAACATGTCATTTCACCCAAACGCATTTGCAAGTTGTTTGAGCCTTACCTTTACCCGATTGTGTCCCCATGAAAGCCAAGGAACAGCATTGTGAGGGGGGCCTGGTGGACAGCCATCTTAAGAGTCAGAAGACCCCTGTCCCCACTTCCGGTCTCATTAGCTGTGTGATTTTAGGTAATTTATTTTTCCTTTGTTGCCCCCAACAAAGAGGTCTCTAAAATCCCTTCCAGCTCTAAAACCTCTTCTCTACAAAGAGTAGATCCGAGAAATCACCCTCAGGCACCTACACGCACCCCAATCCCAACCTGACCCAGGAAGCTTTCAGCATGACCCATGTGCCCGCTCACCTGCCCTCCCCACCCCCACCCCGCCCATCCCCTCCCCCTCCAGCAGGGCCCCTCCTGAGCCAGGCTCCCAGGGTGCTGGTAAGGCGGGCAGCCTCACTGGTTGCCCCCCTTCTCCCCTCCTCTCCAGATCCCTGTTTCCTGTCTGGCAGATTTACGATGCAGTTCAAAGAAGGAAGGATGATATAACGCTTTCCTGCTCCCTCCCTCTCCCAACCGACTTAGGCTAACTGGCTGGGGGCCAAGCGGTTTGTTTTCTGCAGCCTTGAGTTTGTAAAAATACTCCAGGCCCCAACCTCCCGCCTGTGACATGGCGTCAGCTCCCAAACCCACCGGTCAGGCCTTTGCTTGTGGGCGGGAAGGAGGCGGCCCTGCGCTGGGCTGGAGTCTAATTAAGTGCTGAGCAAATAAACCATGGGCTTCAATTTTAGCTCTGAAAATAGCGAGGGCCCAGGATTCCTCTCTCTGGCCTGAGTTGTGAGGCTGGTCCCACCACAGTGACCTCCACGGCCTGAGCAGTGGGGTTTGCAAGGGGGGACTGAGAGGAGAGGGGTCTGAGGAGCCCATGGAGGCCCCTGGGCACGAAGCCAGTGGGGGAAGCCAGCTTCAGGGAGAGGGAGACTCCAGCCTGGGGGTGGGCAACCCTGGCCCTGTCTTTGCACGGTGCTCACTGCCTGCCTGCAGGACGCCCAGGAGTTCTGGGTCCCACTGACTGCACCTCCGAGCCCCATGTGGCTAAGAATGCTAAGCTCTGGCCAACACTGAGGTAATTCTCTAGGCAGATCATAGAATACACATCACCGTTTCGTGCATAATCAATCCTCTTGGGCAATGAGGATGAGGAAAAACATCAACAAATGAATACGTGGAAATAAAAGCTTCTGCGAGTCAACTGAATGTATTACTGGCTCAGTTAGACTGGCTCTTGATCCTCTTCCCGTCCACCCCTGCCTGGAAGGAGAGAGGGTAGCCTGCTGAGGGGGTGGGCAGGGGACAACTAACCACCCCAGTCAAGGTGAACAAGAGGGGTGGGCCGTGAGAACTCGGGCATGTCCAGAGGGTCATGGGCTTTGCCATCTGGGCACCTCCTCCATCCTTCATCCCGTCCCAGCTCTTCTCACACCATGCCCTCATTGGCTGTCCATCTGCTGACTAGACCGTGGATGGAAGCTCTGTTCTATCTCCTCCCCTCCCCTACTATGGAGACACCTGGCTTGAGTGCTTCTGTCCTTTTCAGCCTCCCTCCCGCAACACCTAGGACTGAATTGGCTTTGTATTGGCATGGAGCCCTCGGACCTCAGCATCAAAGAGGCGGGGTGTGAAGCCACCATCAAGAACACGCGAAGTGAGTTCAGGGAACGTGCTCACTTGGATGGTGTCTGCATGTCTGGATGACCCACAGGGACAGCAGACCTCCAGTGCCTACAGCGGCTGTGAAGACAAAAGCCACATGTGCCTCAGACTAAGCCCGTACTCTCTGCTTCTGCAGAATGGGTGGAAGAAAAAGGAAGGAGAAACTCAAAGGAAATCAAACTGCAAGCGCAGGAGTGCAGGCTCTTATCTGGCACTCCTCGGTGAGGGCTTTTCCAGCAGGACAAAATGCTGAGTGGGTGATTTCGGGGACACAGGCCCCTTCAGCTCACGCTTGCGGATGCCTTTAGAGGTCCTGCTTCTCTTCAAACGCCTTCAGTTACTCCATGAGCATGTTTGAGGTGGCTCCCACGGCCGCAGGTGGCCTTGCAGCAGGCGCATGGCCAGCCACACGAGTAATGGCAAGACGGAGGGACGGTTACAGTCGTGTGACCAGTGCTGCATGGAGGAGGGGATGGGGGCCGAGGGAAGACGGCACAGGCACCCACGGCTGCCTGGCAGTCACGGAAGGCCTCCCCGAGAGGGTGAGGGTGTCCAGGCCTTCTCCAGGCCTGTCCGCTGCTCTTTCCCCCGCTTCTCCGCTAAGGGTCTGGTCAGGGGGCCTGTGCCATGGGAGACAGACAGGCAGTCAGAAAACACTCTTCATTCAGCAGGGACCTGTCGGCACCCTGGTCTCCCCCTTTTCTGCTCTGAGGAGGCTCCTCCGGCCTAGGTGTTCCTAACTCAGCCCCCTCTCCTGGTGGAGCCTGAGACCAGAAAGCAGGCAACACTGGGGCAATAATAATAATAGTAATAATAATGGTAATGCGGAGAAGGGGGCAGGGAGGGGAGTGGTGGAGGAGAAAGGCCGCTTTACCTCAAACCCCACCCTGCGGGCTAAGTGTCTCCACCCCCAGCCCTGCTTGTGGAGAAGGCAGCTCCGTGTGGCCAGACCACAGAGTCCCCATTTGGAAGATCCCGTTTCCTAACCACCCTGGCCCAACATCAATAGCAATATTGCCCCACAGGGAGCAGCGAGCCATTTACTATGAAAATCACCAGCGTCAGGGCTCAAACACCAAGTTCAGACACGAAGAACTCCCCCTCTGGAGTGTAAAACCAAGTTCAGAATGAAGAAAAACAAAATTTCCATCCCGAGTTTCCTCTGAGGAGACACCCTCAGTGCCCCTCCTCACAGCTGCAAGGCCTCCTTCCCGGGCTGGGCCCTCATTAGGAGCTAATGGGCCCCAGCTGTGCCAGCTTCCAACCTCCTGCTTAACCCCTTGGTTTCCTCCGTCAATGCCAGAGGAAAAGGAGACCTCAGAAGTCCCATGCAGGGTTGAGAGCAGAGGGCACCCACTGCAGAGTTAGTGGTGTGCACCTTCTATGGTTCCTCCTAAGAAACCAAATAATTAGCAAGTACTACTCTTTGTGGGGTGCCTCATATGCCTTTCTGCGGTGCTCAGTCACTTCAGTTGTGGACGACTCTTTGTGACCCTATGGACTAGACTGTGGCCCACCAGGCACCTCTGTCCATGGGATTCACAGGCAAGGACACTGGAGTGGCTTGCCATGCCCTCCTCCAGGGGATCTTCCTGACCCAGGGATCAAACCTGGGTCTCCTGTATTGCAGGTGGATTCTTTTCCATTGAGTCACCAGGAAAGCCCTTGTATGCCTCACCCACCAGGATTATTAGGTCCTCCGGGCTCTCTCATCTTTGCAGACACAGTAGGGGGTAGGAATTATTTCACCCATCTTATGGATGAGAACATTGAGGCCAGCAAAGAGACGTGATTCAAACCTGTTCTGTTGTCTTTCTGCCCATCCTATCACTTGCTCTGAGCAAGAGTTGATTCTCCAACGCGCAGATGAAAGAGAGAAAGGCCACTCTCACGTTGTCTATCTGTAGAGGTTGTAAAACTCTGAAGCCAGAGAACACTGAGTCGAGAATCTGAAGAACCAGGTTTTCTCCCCAACCAAGGGCCTTTGTTGACTCTGGACAAATACCAGCTTCCTTGAGCTCCCACAATCTTATCTTCAAAATAATGCAAGTGAAAATACCTGCCTTTCTTCCTCGAGGGCCTGTTGGAAGATCAAATAGATCCAGTTGGGCAAAAGCATTGTAAACTGTAGGGAAGAAGGATGATGACCTTGGAGGACCTCTCCCCAACCCCCAACATTTGTGAGAAATAGACTGTGAGGCATTCATCAGAAGCTGTTATTTTTATGAGTTTGGAGGACCAGAGGTTTACTATAATGACAAACTTTAAGTTTTCCCTGGCTGAACCTAGTCTCTTAAAGAGGTGACCCAGTGGCAGGAACCCTGTTTGAGCCAGTCTTTAACTCACCACTTATCCCCTCTTACCACATGGCCACTGTAACAGATTTTTCCTCTCCCATGGAAAACAATCAGTTAATTAAGATAATTGGGTTTATCACGAAACCCAGAAACAACCCAAATGTCCTTCAGTTGGGGAATGGATAAATGACTCTGGTACATTCATATAAGCAACAAAAGGTGCGAAATGATGTTACCTATCATAAATACTTTATGCCAAGTGAAAGAGGCCAAACTCCAAAGGCTGTGTGTTGTATGATTCCATGCAAGTGACATTCTGGGGGAGGCAGAACTACAGAGATGGGACCAGACCAGTGGTCACCAGGGGCAAGTGCTCAGGAGGGGTTTGGCTAGAAGGGTACCGGGAGCACAGAGGAGTTCCTGCTGGGGCGATGGAACGATTCTATATCTTGATTATGATGGTGGCTAGAGGACTCAAAGCACTTGTTGAAACCCACAGAACTGTGTACACAAAAGAGTGGATTTTACTGTAGATAAGACAGATTATTAAAAATTAAAAATAAGCCACTGAGATGTTTTACAAAAGGATCATTGAGAAAGCAGAGCAGTTCGGCAGGGAGCCCAGCGGTAGCGTGGTAGTGTAGTACCATGCTGTGTGGTACAGCGAGGGGCAGGGTGGTGTCCAGGGGTCAGGCCATGGCTTGCCTACCTCAAATTGGTTAGCAGTGGCCTGGGGAAGGTATTACGAGTCCAGGATCCCACCCCCAGCTGATATGATTCCCTGGATCCAGGGTCAACCTGGGGGTCTCATTCTGAACAAGTTTTCCAGGTTATTTTGGTTCAGGTAGTTAACAGCCCAGACTTGGAGGCCCACACTATTAGGCCTTTCTTCATTATTTGAGAACTAAATTCTTTTGTGAGCAGGTCCCCTTTATGCTTTTGTGTTTCCACCATAAAATCGGGACAGTTCACCAGTCTCCTGCTTTAAGGGATCTGACATGGGCGGTCACTCAGGGACGTCAGGGGGTTGCTCCACGCTGTTACTGGCATTCAGCTTACTGGCAGTGGGCTCGGCCTCTGGGGCCTGCACCCTGAACGTCTTTTCCCACAATCTGCCATCTTAGAATTTACCTTACCTCTTGGCAAGTGGTGGCTCTCACCTTAAGTAACAAAATGAAAATTTGTTACTCTGAAATGCTTTGAGTTTTCTCATGGAAGGAAACCCCAAGTCAGAGGCATGCTCTTCTGGGATGACCAGAATTCTGAGCTCTAGAACCATTCACACAGAAGACAGGAGGCGAACCTGGGTCAAGTCCCCATCCCATCACTGACCATTTGTGTGATTCTGGACAAGTCATTTCATTTCTCTGAATCTCAAATACTTACATTCAAA